>NC_048595.1:132910283-133210283 GCF_003668045.3 Cricetulus griseus | reverse complement strand
TGGGCATGTCTATTTCAAGCAGGGACAAGCCTGGGGGGATCTGGGTGAATGGCGCTTAGTACAGAAGTTGTGTAAAAGCAGGGGGTCACTCCGACAATTTTCTTGATAGATACCACTCAACAAAATTAAATCAAGATCAGATAAACAATTTAAATAGCCTTATAATCCCTTGGGAAATAGAAGCAGTCATTAAATAATCACAAAAAAAAAAACAAAAACAAAAACAAAAAAACCCTCAGGGCCAGATGGCTTTAGCACACAATTGTAGCAAACTTTTGAAGAAGAGCTAATACCAATACTCCTCAAATTATTCCACCAAATAAAAACAGAAGGAACATTGTGAAATTACTTCTATGAGGCCACTGTCACCCTGGTACCCAAATTACACAAAGACTCAACAAAGAAAGAGAATTACAGAGCATTTTTTATCATGAACATTGATGTAAAACACTAAATAAAATACTTGCAAACAAAATTCAAGAATGTATCAAAAAGCTCATACATCATGATCAAGTAGGCTTCATCCCAGAGATACAAGAATGATTCAACATACAAAAATATGTCCATGTAATCCACTATATAAACAAACTAAAAAAAAAAAAAAACACACGATCATCTCATTAGATGCTGAAAAAGCCTTTGACATAATCCAACACCCTTTCATGATAATGGAGAGATCAGGGATATAAGGAATATACCTAAACATAATAAAGGCAATTTATAATAAGCTACAGCCAACATCAAGTTAAATGGAGAGAAACTCAAAGAAATTCCACTAAAATCAGGAACAAAAGAAGACTATCCACTTTCTTCATATCTATTCAATGTAGTACTTGAAGTTCCAGCTAGAGCGGTAAGACAACTAAAGAAGATCAAGGGGATACAAAGTGGAAACGAAGAAGTCAAGCATTTGATATGTGCAGATGATATGATAGCATACATAAGGGACTCCAAAAATTCTAACAGGCAACTCCTAGAGCTCAGAAACACTTTCAGGGAAGTTACTGTATATAAAATTAACAAAAAAAATCAGTAGCCCTCCTATATACAAATGACAAATGTGTTCAGAAAGAAATAGGGGGGAAAAACACCTTTCACAATAGCAAAACATAATATAAAATATCTTGGGTTAGCTCAAATCAAGCAAATAGCATAAGAACAGACACATTAATTAGTGGAATTGAATTGAAGACCCAGACCCAAACACAAAATCCTATGGACACCTGGTTTTCAGTAAAGAAACCATAAATATACAATAAAAAAAGCATCTTTAACAAATGGTGCTGGCCCAACTGGATGTCAGTATGTAAAAGAATATATATATCACCCTTCAAAAAACTCAAGTCCAAGTGGATGAAAGACCTCAACATAAAACCAGATACACTGAACCTGATAGAAGACAAAGTGGGAAATAGCTTGAACACATTGGCACAGGAGACTGCTTCTAGAACAGAACAGCACAGGCAATAAGATCAACAATTGATAAATGGAACCTCATGAAAATGAAAATCTTCTGAAAGTCAAAGGATACCACCAATAACACAAAATGATAGCCCTCAGAATGATAAAAGATTTTCACCAATTATGCATCTGAGAGAGGACTAATATCCAAAATATATAAAGAACTCAAGAAACTAGACATCAAATTTGCAGGAAAATGGATGGATCTAGAAGAAACCATTCTGAGCGAGGTAACCCAATTGCAAAAAGACAAATATGGTATGTACTCACTCATAGGCGGATTTTAGATAGAGAGTAAGGATTACCAGCCTACAATCCACACTGCCAATGAAGCTAATAAACATGGAGGTCCCTAAGAGAGACATACATGGTCCCCTGGAGAAGGGGAGAGGTTCAAGATCTGCTGAGCAAATTGGGAGCACAGGAAGTGGGGGGAAGGAGCTAGAAGAATGAAGAGAGAGGAAGAAGGATGCCAAGGACATGAGGGAGCAGAAAATATGAGTCAGGGGAAAAATACATGATAACAAGAATGGAGATATAATAGAGGGAGACACTTTTGGATTACAGAAAATCAGGCACTAGGGAAATGTCTGGAGATCTACAAAGATGACACCAGCTAACTATCTCAGCAACAGAGGAGAGGCTACCTCAAATGCCCTCCCCTGATTATGAGATTGATGACGGACTTATATGCCCTCATCCAGCAGCTGGTGGAAGTAGAAGCAGACACCCATAACTAATCACCGATCTGAACTGGAACCATGGGTTTCTGTGAGGAAACCTCAGAAATCTACAGGACCTCCTGTAGAAACCCAGTATTTATCCCTAGCCATAGGTGTGGACTTTGGGAGCCCAGTCCATATAGAGGAATACTCCCTGAGCCAAGAAACATAGGGGTGGGCCTAGGCCCTACCCCAAAGGAAATGAAAGACTCTGATGACACCCTATGGAAGGCCTCACCATCCAGGGGGAGCAGAGAAGATATGTGACAGACAAGGTTTTAGTGGGGGTGGGCAGGTAGGGGAGGACAGGTAGGAGAAGGGAAATGGGATTGTCATGTAAAACAATCCTGTTCCTAATTCAAATAAAAAAAGTTGGAAAAAATAATCCAATTAAAAATTGGATCTAAGCAGTGAATTCTCATCAGAGGAAATGAAAATGACTGAGAAATAATTAAAGAAATTTCAACATCCTTAGCCATCAGGGAAATGCAAATCAAAACAATTCTGAGATACCATCTTACACCTATCAGAATGGTAACACAAAAACACAAGGAGCAACTCATGCTGAGGAGGATGTGGATCAAGGTAAATAACCCTCCATTGCCAGAGAGAATGCAAACTTGTACAAGCTCTTTGTTTTGTTTTGTTTTTTTATTTGAATTAGAAACAAAATTGTTTTACATGTCAATCCCAGTTCCTTCTCCTTCCCCTTCTCCCCTACCTATTTAGTTTACCCCCAACTAAAAATCTACCTATCACATACAATTTCTGCTCCCCAGGGAGGGTGAGGCCTTCCATAGTGGATCATCAGAGTCTATCATATCCTTTGGGATAGGGCCCTAGGCCCACCCCCATGTGTCTTTGCTCAGGGAGTATCCCTCTATGTGAAGTGGGCTCCCAAAGTCGACACCTATGCTAGGGATAACTATTGATCTACTACAGGAGGCCGCCTGAATTTCCAAAGTCTCCTCACTGAAACCCACATTCCTGGGGTCTGGATCAGTCTCATACTGGTTTCCCAACTATCAGTCTGGGGACCAACATCTCCCCAATGTTCAGGTCAGCTGTTTCTGTGGGTTTCACCAGCCTTGTCTTGACTGCTTTGCTCATCACTCCACCTTCTCTGCAACTGGATGGCAGTTTAGTTCAGTGATTAGTTGTGGGTGTCTGCTTTTACTTCCACCAGCTGCTGGATGAAGGCTATAGGATGGCATATAAGTCAGTCATCAGTCTCATTATCAGGGGAGGGCATTTAAAATAGTCACTCCTCTGTTGCTTAGATTGTTAGTTGGAGTCATCTTTGTAGATCTCCAGACATTTCCCTAGTGTCTGATTTCTCTCTAAACCTAAAATGTCTCCCTCTATTATGGTATCTCCCTTCTTGTTTTCTTCTATTCTTCCCCAGACTCAACCTTCCTCCTCCCTCATATCATCCTCACCCCTCCTCTTCTCTCCTCCTCATTCTCCTAGCTTGCTCACAATTTGCTCAGGAGATCTTATCCCTTTCCCCTTCTCCAGGGAACCATGTATGTCTCTCTTAGTATCCTTCTTGTTTATTAGCTTCTCTGGCAGTGTGGATTGTAGGCTGGTAATCCTTTATTCTATGTCTGAAATCCACATATGAGTAAGTACATACCATGTGCAACCTCTTGGAAAATCAATATTGTGGTTTCTCAGAAAATTGGGAATAGATCTACCTCAAGACGAAGCTATACTACTTGTGGACATATACCCAAAGGAGGTTCCATACCATCACAAGAACACTTGCTCAACTATGTTCATAGACACTTTATTCATAATAGCCAGAAACTGTAGTAAACAACCTAGATGCCCCTTAAAAGAAAAATGGGTAAAGAAATTGTGGTACTGTAAGAACTCTCCTCCCCATCCCCCAGAAGCTCAGGCCTCCAGAATCTTTTTCCAGGACTGTGGTCACCCCAATCACCATGAGGAGGAGGAAACTTGATGCAAACAGCAAGAGGCTTTAATGAAAGGTGGACATTTGTATAAACGGGCTCTCCCAGCATGCAGGCTAGAGAGCAGCCCCATCCCCCAGGCACAGGTATTTTTAAAGGCAAAAACCATAAGCTTAGGGAGGGGCCTTGACTCTGTCCGTTGAATATGTGACCAGAGTCATGGGTTCCTAGGAAGCCCTTTGTCTTGAGGGGAGGCCTGGGAATCAGATAGCCTCCTGACCCCACCAGTTGTAAAACCTGCAGACCTCAGGATGTGCTAACTAATGGTAGCTATCTCTTTGTTTCACAAGGACCCTTAATTGTTAATTATTGACACATTGGCCAGTGGGGCAATCTGTTTCCTTCATGAGTCCCTCGGGGAGGGTGGCCATCTGGGAATTCTTGGTACCCAGTTATCTTATGGTCTTGTAAGGGAGAAATTGCTGGTGGCTGGTAAATTCCAGGCACTAAGTCATAGTGGTATGTTTGTTCAGTTTCTGGGCTGTATTTCTTTGCTAATTTTTAAGTCTTTCATTACATGTACACATGAAATATTACTCAGCTGTTAAAAACAATGACATTGTGAAATTTTAGGCAAATGGATGGAACTAGAAAAAAAAATCATCCTAGGTGATGTAACCTAGGTGAGGTTACCCAGAAAGACAAACATGGTGTATATTCACTTACTTATAAGTGGATTGCAGCTATAAAGTAAAAGATAATCATGCTGTGGTCTACAGAGCTGGAAAGGCTAAAAAGGAGTGATTCAGGTGGGATACAATGATTACCCCTGGAAAGGAGTAATAGAATATTTTGTGGATGGACTGGTGGCAGGTAGGGGTGGGAGCAGAAGGTATCAAGTAGGGAAGGGAAGGAGAAAAATATTGGGAGAAATGACTGGAATGGAAGGGCATTTAGGGGTGAGGTGGAAACCTAGTGCGATGGAAACTCCATGGGATCTATGAAAGAAATTCTAGCTAAAGCTCTTAATAATGGGGGACACAGAGCCTGAACTAGCCATCTTCTGTAATCAGACAAGGCCTCAAGTGGAAGGACTGGAACACTAACCCAGCCACAAAACCTTCAACATACAGCTTTTCCTGCCCACAGAGTGTTCTGAGACCAGAGCCTAGCAGAATCCTCATCAGATACTTCATTAAGCTACTGATGGGAGTAGATGCAGAGTCACATAGCCAAAGATTAGGCAGAGTTTGGCATGTCCTGCAGAGGAGGGGAAGGATCAGATGAACCAGAGGAGACAGGGGCACCATGAGAATCGGGCCCACAGAATCAAACTGACTGAGACTCATGCAGGCTTGCAGAAATCAGTCTACTATTGTCTTTGTCCTTGGACCAGAAAAAAAAAATCAGACTATATAGAAAGGTGTCACACAATTCAACTTCAGAATGCTATTAACCTAGAATTTGAATAACAAAACAAGCAAAGATGCCATTCCCCCCCTTTATTTGTTTAGGTAAATCAGTTATTAAAATATTTATTCCAAAAGTACAGGTCATAAGATAAATGGACATATTTGATCACTACTTAAATATGAAAGTCTAGACAATGCCAAAGCTGGGGCTAACACACAATGTGCCCTCAGATTTTGGCTAGACATCTATTTGACCCTGGATAGACACATTTATCGAGATTAAGACTACTTAAATGAAGGTTAAATCAGATATCTCAAAGATAACATTAAAGACAAGCAACTGAATCTTTCTGGAAACAACATAAAATCTGTGCAGCAAGGTTTATGGGGATCTTATTAAAATGTAAGTAAATGAATATACATTAAAAATGCATTTTCAGAAAATAAAGTAACCAGAACACTGGAAAAAAAATACTCAGCCACACACAGATTATTATTCAAACGTGAGTTACAAATTACAGACATCCTGAGAGGACCTATGAGTCAGTGTCATAGTACATTTTAAAAAAGGGAAGGCAGGCAAAGGAAGAAAATGAACTTCTATTTTATTTTTACCTTCTCAGTTACAAAGCTATTTTGTCTATGCTTAATAAACAAAAATTAAACAGAAACTAATAGACTTGCATAAATGCATTCTTTAAATTAATAAAAAACTGAGTATGTTCAAATTTTTCAACCATTAGTACTATAAGACCACACAAATTATAGGATTGCACATTTAATCAAGTTCCTCCTTGGAACCAAGTATAACCTGGAGACATCATCAACACTGTAGCCATTGGAATTCCATCTATTCCATATCAGGTGCAGTATCCCACTGATGCAGTGTGACTGTGAGATGTCTGCTCCAGGCTCAGTGTTTAAACACTTGGCCCTAGGTGATAATGTGATGAACCATTACATGTGGAATCTTTAAGAGGTGAGGGCTGGTTGGTGTAAGTATGGCACTAGGAGCAGATCTTGGGAGGTAATGCCTGCTTCTGGTACTAGCCTGAACCCTCTACTTTCTATATAGCCAAGAAGCTGCATGACAATCTCCCACAGTCACAGGTTTTAGCTGCTCTACCTGCCATGCCATCCCTGCCACAAGGGACTGTTTCTCCTTAGACAGTGAGCCAAAATAATCCCTTTCTGCCAAGTTGCATTTTGTCACAGAATGAGAAAAGTAACTAACACCGCATAGTTTCTCTACCCAGGCTTGACGGCATCCAGCCTTTGCTTCGAAATTTGCCCGCATTTGTTTTTTATCAGCAGTCTCAGGAAAATGTTGCCCTTGGCCAGCCTGTTAACAAATCACAAAAAGGCTGAACTGAGATGAGGGAATTTGGACTGAACAGTGAGTCTAGACACACACAACTCTGAAACCTTAGCACCTCTAGTTCCTTAGGATAATAGGGATCCTCATACTGCTATTCAGACCAAATCAAGTAAAATACTGCAGAAGGGATTTGAAAGGATAAAATATTACACAGAGTTTCATTATTACTGTTTTGTTACTATGAGATCCTCAGTTTAATTCCCTCCCCATTCTTTTGTGGGCACATTAACTGACTTGATTTAGAGAAATAGAATAAAGAGATAATTGAAAGACTTGGGGATGCAGCTCAGTTGTAACATACATATAAAGTGTGCTTGGGTCGATAGATTTCATCATCTGCACCCAAAGCAAAACAAAACAACAAAGCAATGGGTAGCTATCCAATAGTTCTCAAAACACTTAGATTTATTCATGATAAATGTGTGTCCTAAAAACAAACCAAGTTCTCTACTTAAGGGCTTCAGTGATTACAGAGCAAGATTCTGCTTCAAAAAAATATTAAAATAATAAATGGGACCTCCTGAAACTGAGAAGCTTCTGCAAGGCAAAGGACACAGTCAGTAAGACAAAATGACTGCCCACAGAGTGGGAAAAGATCTTCACCAACCCCACATCTGACAGAGGGCTGATTTCCAAAATATACAAGGATCTCAAGAAGCTAGCCACCAAAACACCAAACAATGAAATTAAAAAGTGGTGTGCAGAACTAAATAGAGAATTTTCAACAGAGGAATATGAAATGGCTGAAAGACACTTAAGAAAGTGCTCAAAATCCTTGGCCATCAGAGAAATGCAACTCAAAACAACTCTGAGATACCACCTCACACCAGTCAGAATGGCTAAAATCAAAAATACCAATGACAACCTATGCTGGAGAGGATGTGGAGAAAAGGAACACTCCTCTCTATTGCTGGTGGGAGTGAGAACTTGTAAGACCATTCTGGAAATCATTATGGTGGTTGCTAAGAAAAATGGGAATTAGTCTACCTCAAGATCCAGCCATTCCTCTCTTGGGTATATACTCAAATAATGCACGTTCATACAACAAGGATATATGTTCAATCATGTTCATAGAAGCATTATTTGTAATAGCCAGAACCTGGAAGCAACCTAGATGCCCCTCAACTGAAGAATGGATAGAGAAAATGTGGTACATTTATACAATGGAGTACTACTCAGCAGAAAAAAGCAATGGAATTTTGAAATTTGCAGGCAAATGGGTGGAACTAGAAGAAACCATCCTGAGTGAGGTAACCCAGCACAAAAAGACAAACATGGTATGTACTCAAACATGGTATGTACTCACTGATATATGAATTTTAGACATAGAACAAAGGATTATCTGCTATAATCCTCTTCACCAAAGAAACTAGGAAACATGAAGGACTCTAAGGGATAAATGGACCCCAGGAATGGGAAGTGGCAGGAACTCCTGAGCTAATTGAGAGCATGAGAGTAGAGGAGAGGGAGCTGCCAGATTGAGAGCAGGAGAAGAGGAGAGGAGTGGAGGAAATGGAGGAGCAGAAATATTGAGTTGGGGTATGAATACAGGAGAGAGACCAGGATGAGAGATACCATATTAGAGGGAGCCATTATAGGTCTGAGAAGAGATCTGGCACTAGGGAGATTTCCAGAGACCTATAAGGATGACACAAACTGACAATCCAGGCAAAGGCGGAGAGGATAACCTAAAAGCCATTCCCCTAAAATGAGACTGATGACTACTTTTTATGCCATCCTAGAGCCCTCATCCAGTGGCTGATGGAAGCAGAGACAGACATCCACAGATATACTCTGAACTGAACTCTGGAACTTAGTTGAAGAGAGGGAGGAATGAAGATCGAAGAGGTCAGTACCTGGTTGGAGAAACCCACAGAAACAGCTGGCCTGAACAAGGGATAGCACATCGACCCCAGTTGCTGTCTGGGAGGCCAGTACAGGACTGATCCAGACCCCTGAACATGGATGTCAATGAGGAGGCCTCTGCACTCCAGGGGGCCCCTGGTAGTGGATTAGTATTTTTCCCTGGTGTAAGAAGGGACTTTGAGAGCCCATCCCACGTGAAGGGATGCACTCTTGCCCTGGACACATGGGGAAGGGCCCAGGCCCAGCCCAGGATGATGTAATGGACTTTGCAGAGCCCTGGTTTAGGGCTTTACCCTGCCTGGGGAGTAGAGGGTGGATGGGGTGGGGGTAGGTCGGGGGTTGGGGAGGAGGGATGGGGTTAGGGGGAGGGACAGGGAAAGTGATCAACATGTGAAACAAGCTTGTTACTAATTTGACCTAGGAACAAGCTTGTTCCTAATACAACTTAAAATAGCAAATAAAAGTCACTATAAAACAATCTAGATAGTGTCAAATATTCTAGATGCAAACCTGTGGTTTCAGTATTTAAAGTTATAATTTGCTAATATAGAATTATTGAAATATAAGTTCATTATTGGTAGAATTTGAGTTTTTTGCATGGGCAGTTTTATTGGGGGAAGGGAGTAAGGAAAGGGAAGAGGAAGAGGGGGGGAGAAGGAGGCAAAGGTCTGCCTGCCTCTTCAGAGGAACACTGGGTAAGAGAAGAATAGAATTTGAGTTTTAGGAAAGCTTAAATATCTCTTCCTTCAAATGGATATTTTTACTAAAGTCTTTGAACAGAAAGTAGTATTTTTCCCTCAAAAATAGTAAGTTTTATTAATAATTTCTACTGGTAATCCCAACACTATGGCAGGAGGAGCACTGAGGAGGAGTTTGAGACCAGTCCATGATATGTAGTATGACCCTGCCTCAAAATACTGATATGTCTCCTGGTGCTGATCTCTGGCTTGGATATTCCTTCCTTTTTTGATGCACATGCACAGTTGTTACACACTATGACTTACAACTTTATAACTAAATTTTATAAAATATGTTCAAAGAGACACAAAACTACTCCTGATTTTGTTGGCAGCAATCAAGGCAAACAGCCTTTTTCCTCATCTCAGACAGCTTGCAGATCTTCTACCCATCATCCTATGTCATGAACATTTCATTTTCCCCTTTCTTTCACAATTGACAAAGCAGACTTTAAATTGTGTTTCACCTTGTTCACAGCTGATATTATTCCAAGGATTGAAGGCCAAATGGCAAGGTAATTGTATCACATACACAATGCCTAAGTTGCTAAGGCAGATACCACTGTGTTTCAAATAGTCTTTCTTTATGCCAAGCTTATACTAGAAATTTTTACTTCTGCTCATTTGTTCTTTGTATTTCAGTACTCTGTGAAGAAAACTGATGCTTGGCTCTGCCAATTTACAGAAAATAGTTTTGTTCTACACAATCCATTGAATTTTCTGGCCAATTGCCTTATCAAAACAGACAGCAATTTAGTAATGTTACAAGTTACCTCTCCACTCTACAATTCCATCTCTTACTTACCTGCTCTCCCAGGGTGGTGCTGATAAAGATAGTCACGAGCACTGCAAATCTTCCCACTTTTCAGACCAAGTTTCCTATTATCTTTCATGTGGATGAAAGCACTTTGCCAATGCTAATTTATTGCTCTCCTCCTAAAACAGCAAACAAGCTCTTTGACTCATGGAATTAATCATCAAATATCAAAGAAACTAGCACTTCTGAGAAACACGCTGGTTTTGCTCAAATAAAAGGAGCTTTAGTCACGTGTGACTTCCTGTACCAAATAACTGAAAACAGGATTCTAGTAATTTGACAGTGGAGGAAAGAGTAGGCTTCAAGACAAGATTTAGAGTAGCAGAAATAAACAGTCTCACATTGATAAACAAAATAAGGCCATGTCTTATAACAAATTCCTGTGATTGCAACCAAGCTCCTGCATGTCTGCCACAAGAGAGCTTGACTACATAGGACCAGGACTGTGTATAGTACACAGCACATGCAAGCATCAGTAAACATTGAATAAGAGAATCATTGTCTGAATACATACTTTTCTGAGAGACTGGATGTACTTTGGAGATGTTAAATGAGAGTGGAATCCAGCAGGGGAGAATATATTACAGTATCTTTCCAGATCACCCATCTCTTCTCCTCCACCCCTTCTCCCATAAATCAGCCTCAAAGCCAGCTTCATAAATGGCACAATCATCCCAGAGTTTGGATAAAATTGAAAATATCAATTCAGCTGCTCCAAACAGGAACTTCTTCAACATGGATTTTTTAAAATGAAATATAGAAATATTGTAATAACCCTTCATGTTTAACAAAAGCAATTAAAATAAGTTTCCTACAATAAAATTAATAAAGTCATCTTTAAATTCTGTCATCCGGGGGTGATGTGTTTGATTGGCAGGGTACTTGCTTAGTATGTATGAGGCTTTGGGTTTGATACCCAAATACCACACACGGAGAAAAGATAAGTTCTATCATCCCTATTCTGTAAGAATTGTAAGTGGAATCACAACAGGAAGGATTGGTGTGTGCTAAGATGCAATTTAGCTATCAAACTGGTAAGTTTCCTGGGTTTGGGGGGCTCAACTCTATGTAGGTTAAAGATGTGCTTTAGTTTGTGAAGCACTTAATCTATTGAAATCCCTTTACAATGTGAGGGGGTGGCATTAAAAGGGTGGATATCCATATTGTGGAATACACTCCCTGTTTACTGATGATCAGAGAGGCCATTCTGCTAGCCCAGTCTTTACAAGATACCATGTCTCCTAACTCAATTCCAGTCCCATTAATCACCATCACACTTCTCTAAGCTTAGCTACTACTGATTTCTTGCTCTCCTTTCCTTTATCACTACATGAATTGTTCTGGACATGGAAAAATATCCAGAAAGCCTGTATCCACACTATCTCAACAGCATAAAGACTTTCCAGTAAGAGGAATAGGGCAATTCAACTCCATTCAAACAAAAGGTAAGAGTCAGTTCCAGTACTAAATGAACCAGTGAAAAAGTCCTGGAGACCACACGGGGAAGGTTGTATTCTCAATTATGTCATCATGCTAGCTAACGGATCTTACAGAAGCTCAGCTCCTCTCCTACCATGGACACTGCAAGGGAGGATCAATTTTTTTCACATGACTTTTTTAATTTACATACCAATCCCATTTTCCACTTCCCTCCTTCCACTTGCCCCATATTCCCCTTATCACACCCCCCATCCACTCCTCAAAGAGGGTAAGGCTTCCCATGGGAAGTCAAGGAAGTATGGCATATCTCTTTGAGTCAGGCCCAAGGCTCTCCCCCCTATATTTAGGCTGAGCAAGGTATCTCTCCAAAGAGAATTTGCTCCATATAGCCAGTTCACACACTAAGAATAAATCCTGGTCCCACTGCAAGTGGCCTGACAGACTGCCCAAGCCACATAACTATCACTCACATCCAGAGGGTTCAGTCCCATGAAGACTCCCAAGCTGTCAGTCCAGAGTCAGTGAGCTCCCACTAGCTCAAGTCAGCTGCTTCTGTGGGTATCCCCAAAATGGTCTTGACACGCTTGCTCATGTTACAGCTCCTCCCTCTCTTCAAATGGACTCTGCAAGCTTGGCTAAGTGCTTAGCTATAGATCTCCGAATCTGCCTCCATCAGTTGCTGCATGAAGATTCTATGATGATACTTCAGGTAGTCATCAATCTGATTACTAGAGAGTAAGGTCAGTTAAGGTACCCTCTCTACTAATGCTTATCGTCTTAGATGGGGACCTGTTTGTGGATTCCAGCAATTTCCTTAGTGCTAGGTTTCTCACTAGCCCCACAATGGCCCCCTCAATCAAGATATCTCTTTCCTTGCTCTCCCACTCTGTCTTTCCTCCATCCCCACCATACACTTCCCTCATGTTCTCCTCCCCCTCCCCTTCTCCCTTACTTTCCCCTTCTACCATCCCTCCTCCCTCATTATGCTCCCATTTTTCTCAGGAGATCTTGTCTATTACCCTTTCCCGGGGTGATCCATGTATGTTTCTCTTAGGGTTCTCCTTGTTACCTAGCTTCTCTGTGGTTGCATTCTATTACTGTGTTTGTCTTTCTGGGTCTGGGTTAGCTCATTCAGGATGGTTTTTTATAGTTCCATCATATGCCTCAAAACTTCATGATGTTATGATTTTTCACTGCTGAGCAGTAATCCATTGTGTAAATATACCACATTTTCTTTATCCATTCTACAGTTGAGGGGCATCTAGGTTGTTTCCAGGTTATGACTATTATGAATAATGCTGCTATGAACACAGATGAGCTAATGTGTTGTGGTACAAGAGTGTATCTTTTGGGTGTATGACCAAGAGTGGTATTGCTGGGTCTTGAGGTAGAATGATTTCCACTTTTCTTAGAAACTGACATATGGATTTCCAAAGTGGTTGTACAAGTTTACACTCTGACCAGAAATTGAGGAGTGTTCCCCTTACTCTTCATCCTCTTCAGCATAATCTATCATTGGTGGGTTTTATCTTAGCCATTCTGAATGGTATAAGATAGTATCTCAGTGTGGTGATATATTATTTATGATTCACTACATCTTGCCTGAGGATTCAGAAAGTTAAGTCAATGACAAGCCATGGAAGCCAGATACACACCTTCAATCCCAGTAACCAGAAGCTAAAAGGTGATGGTACATACATTTAATCTTAGGAACTGGATTAAGAGGTAAACAGACCTCTGTGAGTCCAAGGCCACCCAGATCTATACAAGATTGATCCAGTCCTAAAGTGAAAGAGCTCACACAAAGATGATCTCAGTTGGGTTTATTTAATCCCAGCATTAGGCGGTATATAAGACAGGAGCAAGGTCTCAATAGCAGGCATCCATTCTCCAGCCACATTAAAGATAGGAGGGATTTATTCTCCAGTCACATTGAGGATATGAAGACACTCAGTCTCAAGATTCTCCAGCCTTGCTGAGAAGCGGCAACAGGATCAGCCCTTTCAGCCTGAGACAGTGGTATGAGTGGCCTGCCACTTTGCTTTTCTGGTCTTCAGCTTGAATTTTAAACCCCAATAACAGTCTCTGGAACGTTCGTTTTTTTTGTATTACATCTCAGAATCATTTTGATTTGCAATTCCCTGATGATTAAGAATGTTGAACAATTCCATAAGTTTCTTTTGGTCATTTGAGATTCTTCAGTTGAGAATTCTCTGTACCCCGTTTTTTTTAATTGGATTATCTGAATATTGATATTGAGTTTATTGAGTTCTTTATATATTTTGGAGATCAGTCCTCTGTCAAATACAGGGTTGGTGAAGAACATTTCCCATTCTGTAAGTTGTGTTTTATCTAACTGACTGTGTCCTTTGCTTTAAAGAAGCTTCTCAGTTTCAGGAGGTCCCATTTATAAATTGTTGTCAATGTGTGCTACTCGTGCTATATTTATGAAGTGGTCTCCTGTGCCAGTAAGGATTCAAGCATTATGCTGCCCTGGCCCCATCACCTAGCAGAATGCACCCAGGCATTATGTAGGTCAACCCAGGGTTCCATGGCTACATAATCTTTTAAAGGACCCCTTTAAAAGAAAGACCCTGCCCACTTATGCTCTCTTTCCTGCTGTTCCTCTGGGACAGACAAGACTTTCCCTGTCTCCCTCTTTTCTTCTATCCTCTCTCTGTCTCTGAATCTCTATTTCTCTTTACCTTATTTTCTTACCTCAGCTTCAATAAAACTTTCAATATGAGTCACATCTACAGGTCACTGCTTCCCCATCCACCCACTGTCCATCAGAGGCTCTGGGTCCATGATCCTCCCAGGCTCAGCACAGGACCAGGGAACTGCCACTTTCAATCCCAACAGAGGACATTCTACCTACAGTCCCAACCCTCTCCATCTTATTCCTAACAGTATCCATGTGTTCAAGTCTACTTCCCAGTTGATCTTCTAAGAGGTTCAGTGTGGCTGGATTTATGTTGAAGTCTTTGATCCATTTGGACTTGAATTTTGTGTATGGGGATAGATATGGTTCTATTTGCATTCTTCTACATGTTGACATCCAGTTATGCCAGCACCATTTGTTGAAGATGATTTTTTTTCCATTATATAATTTTAGGTTCTTTGTAAAGTCAGGTGTTCCTAGGTGTGTGGATCTTGATATCTTCAAATCCATTCTGTTGGTCCATCTGTTTGTATTTATGCCAATACTAAGGTATTTCATTACTATAGCTCTATAGTAGAGCTTGAAGTCAGGGATGGTGATGCCTCCAGAAGATTCTTTATTGTACAGGATTGTTTGGGCTACCCTGGGTCTCCATTTATTTGTTTGTTTGTTTGTTTGTTTTGCCAAATGAAGATGAGTATTTTTCTTTCAAGACCTATGTAGAACTGTGTTGGGATTTTGATGGGAATTATGTTGAATCTGTAGATTGCTTTTGATAAAATTGCCATTTTTATTATGTTGATCCTCCCTATCCAAGAGCACGGGAGATTTTTCCATTTTCTGATATCTTCTTCAATTTCTTTCTTCAAAGCCTTAAAGTTCTTGTTATACAGATCTTTCACTTCTTTGGTTAGTGGCTACCCCAAGATATTTTATGTTATTTGTGGCTATTTGCAAAGATGATGTTTCTCTGATTTCTTTCTCAACCCTTTTATCATTTGTATATAGAAGGGCCACTGATTTGTTTTTGAGTTGATCTTGTAACATGCCACTTTGCTGAAGGTATTTATCAGCTGTAGGAGTTCCCTGGTAGAATTTTTGAGGTCACTTTTTGTATACTGTCATATTGTCTGCAAATAGTGAAACTTTGACTTTTTCCTGTCTAATTTGTGTTCACTTGATCTCCTTTTGGTGTTTTATTGCTCTAGCTAGAACTTCGAGTACTATAATAAATAGATATGGAGAGAGTGCACAGCCTTGACTTTTTCTTGATTTTAGTAGAATCATTCTGAGTTTCTTTCCATTTAATTTGATGTTGGCTGTTAGCTTCCTGTATATTGCTTTTACTGAGTTAGATATCTTCCTTGTATAGCTTCTTGAGTTCTGTGAATATTTTGGAAATAAGCTAATTTGGATATTCTTTCTCTGCCTTTTGGTTAGTTTAGATAAGGTATCTTGTTTATTTTCTTGTGCATCTTGCTTATTTTCTTGAGGACCCAGCTCTTTGTTTCATTAATTCCTTGTATTGTTTTCTTTGTTTCTATTTTATTGATTTCAACCCTGAATTTGATTTTTTACCTGGTGTGTACTCTTCCTGGATGATTCTGCTTCTTTTTGGTTAGAGCTATCCATGTGTGCTGTCAAGTCCCTTTGTGTGAGATTTCTCCAGTGTCTTTATGTAGGCACTTATTGCTATGAACTTTCCTCTTAGCACTGCTTTCATGGTTTCCCATAGGTTTGGGTATATTGTGCCTTTATTTTCGATGAATTCTAAGAAGTCTTTAATTTATTTCTTTCTTTTTTCCTGGACCCATGAGCGATTTAACTGAGCATTGTTCAATTTCCATGGGTTTATAAGCTTTCTGAAATTAGCGTTGTTGTTGAATTCTAACTTTAAGGCATGGTCATCTAATGAGATACAGAGGTTTATTCCAATTTTTTTGTATTGTTGAGGTTTGCTTTGTTTCCAAGTATGTGGTCAGTTTTAAGGAAGGTTCCATCCATGAGGTGCTGAGAAGAAGGTATATTCTTTTGTTTGTGGATAGAATTTTCTATAGATGTCTATTAAATCCATTCGTGTCATGACGTCTGTTCTCTTATTTCTTTGTTAAGTTTCTTTCTGGCAGACCTGTCCTGTCCATTGGTAAGTGTGGGATATTGAAATCTTGTACTGTTAGCGTGTAGGGTTTGATGTACAATTAAACTTTAGTCAGGTTTCTTTTACATATGTAGGTGCTCTTATATTTGGGGCATAAATGTTCATAATTGCGACTTCATCTTATTGATTTTTCCTGTGATGTGTATGAAGTGAACAACCTCCATCTCTTTTGAGTGATTTTAGTTTAAAGTCTATTTTGGTAGATACTAGCATAGCTACACCCACTTGTTTCTTAGATTCATTTGATTAGAAATTCTTTTCCCAACCTTTTACTCTGAGGTAATGTCTGTCTTTATGGTTGAGGTGTGTTTCTTGTATGCAGTAAAAGGATGGATCCTGTTTTTATATCCACAAGAAGTGAGATGGCTGGGCAGAAAGATGATATAAACAGGAGTCAGATATAAAGGAAAATGCTGAGAGATCACAGAGAAGGATCAAGGCACAGCCACACCTCACCTGCTAGCATCAGAGGAGACAAGAGAGTGAGTTTCTATTTCTTTGTGTTTATATCCTCTCTCAACACAGCCATCTCACTCCTGTCTGTGCCCAGCCATCTCACTTTTTGTTTGTCTTTATAAACCTCCAGAGCTCTATGGTTAGCTAGTGGCAAGCTCCATTATCTGATCTTCAGACAGGCTTTATTTGCACAAGCAAAATATCACTACAGAAAGCTTTGCTGGGTATAGAAGTCTGGGGTGGCATTCATGGTCTCTTAATGTCTGCAGTATATCTGTCCAGGACATTCTTGCTTTCAGAGTTTCTATAGAGAAATCAGGTGTAATTCTGGTAGGTCTGTCTTTATATGTTGGCCTTTTTCCTTTGCAGCTCTTAATATTCTTTCTTTATTCTGTATGTCTTGTGTTTTGTTTATTATATGATGAATTTTTTGGCCCAGTCTATTTGGTGTTCTGTAAGCATTTTGTACCTTCATATGCATGTCCTTCTTTAGGTTGATAAAGTTTTCATCTATTATTTGGTTGAATATATTTTCTATAACTTTGAGCTGGACTTCTCCTTCTTCTATCCCTATTATTCTTAGTTTTAGTCTCTTCATGGTGTCCCAGATCTCATGGATGTTTTGTGTTAAGAAAGTTTTGGATTTAACATTTTCTTCAACTGATGAATCTATTTCGTTTATCATATATTCAACTCCTGTGGTACTCTATTCTATCTCTTGTATTTTGTTGGTTATTATTGCATCTGTAGTTCCAGTTTGTTTACCCAGATTTTCGATTTACAGAATTCCCTATGTTCATTTTCTCTATTACCTCTAGTTCAGTTTACAAGTCATGAACAGTTTGAACCATTTGCTTTACCTATTTGATTGTTTATTTCTTGGTTTTCTTTAAGAGATTTACTGAAATCTTCCAGTTTCTTCTTTGTCGTTTCCCAATTTCTTTTATTATTATTTTTAATAGTATTGTTTTCTTTTTTATTTAAATTAGAAACAAGCTAGTTTTACATGTCATTCCCAGTCACCTCTCCCTCCCCTCCTCCCTTGCCCCCCACCAACCCTCCTCCTGCAACTGTGTTCCAGAGTTCAGCTAAGAGCTTAGCTGTAGGTGCCTGCTTCTGCTTCCATCAGCTACTGGATGAAGGCTCTAGGATGGCATATAAGGTAAGTCATCAATCTCATTATTGGTCTTTTCCACATTTCTTTAAAGGAATTTTTCATTTCCTCTTTAAGGGTCTCTATCCTCTTCATAAAGTTATATTTAAGGTCATTTTCTTCTGCTTCTTCTATGTTAGGATGTTCAGGTCTTCCTGTTGTAGGACCACTATGTTCTGGTGCTGCCATATTGCCCTTTAGGTTGTTGAATGTATTATTGCAATGATGCTTACGCATCTCTTCCTCTAACTGGTGCAGGCTCTTGGTCCAATCCTTGCAGTCAGTGTCTGTGTTTCAGAAATTCTCTCTTAGACTGATTGTTGCAGATGTTGTCTCTTGGTCCTCTCTGTGTAGTCACAGTCTGGGTCTCTGGGAGCCACTGAGATGAGGGGTTGGTTGGAGAGTAGAGTGGGACTTGAAGATTACAGGCTCTGATGGAGCCTACTTGAAGGATGCTTTCCCACTGCCCTACTCAGGATCAAAGCTTTCTTGATGATTCAGAAGATCTGTTTTTCAGTAAAGGGAAAAGACAAGACAGAGAATCTTGTTTGGTATTTAGGCAAGTCAAAAGGAATATTGAACCTTTCTTTGCCACTGTTTTAATATTTCCCAAGTCCCAGGCTCCATGTGGCCCTTTATCTGACAATGATCTGGGAGTCTAGCTTGGTTCCATAGTCAAACCTGCATCCTACAGGACACTTGGGCAACCAATGTCAGCTTAGGCTCTGATGTCCCTATAGTGTGTAGGCTTTGACCCTCCTGCTTGACTAAACCCTCCAACTTTATTTTTGTTGTGGTGTTTATTACATCAGCAGAAATCAAAAAGAACATATGCATTAACATAGTTAGATTCTTTGGCTGAAGTGGAAAGATCATGAGTTTGAAGACAGCCTGGGTAGCATACAGAAATCCAATTTCAAACAAAAAAATGTACAATTGTACAATTTTTGGCTATTTGATCTTCATTGGTGAATTATTCTGGATATTTGGGGCAGGGAATGTTGATGTTTCTTTCCCCATCTCATCACAATTGTTTGTTCTATGTCAATTTTCTTCCCCTTATAATTTGCTCCCCCTTTTTTTGTCTTCAATAGTTCTTATTTAATTTTTTTTTAAATTCAGTTTGAAACAAGGTCTCATTAATTAGCCAAGGCAGTTCAGAAACTCTGTAGACCATACTGGCCTGGAAGTTTTAGTAATCTTCCTGCCTCAGTCTCTTGAGGACTGGAAGTACAATATGCATGACCATGCCTAGCTAACGTATTTTGGGGACAGGGTCTTTGGTACTACAGGCTCCCCTGGTAGATCTTTCTGTAGCTAAACCTTGAACCTCTGATTTTCCTGCATTTCCTTCCTGAATTCTAGACTTATGAGGCATGTGGCACCACACCTGGTTTATGCAGTTTTAGAGGATCAGATCCAGCCTTCCTGTAAGCTAGGCAAACATTCTACCAACTAGGCTACAGTTCCAGGCCCTAATTCTTTATAAAAAAATAGTCCATTTTTGTCTGACATGCTCAAGCCTGCCCATTGTCATGTTCCTTTTTCAGCAGATGATACAGTCTATGGAATCAAAACTAATATTATTAGTCTTTTCTTTCCATTTGGTCTGTAGTTACTAAACACAGATACCTTAGCATTTATGTAGAAATCATTCCATTTTCCCCTCCATTGTTTCTACCTTTTGTGTAGTTCTCAGATGCTCAGATGCACTGTGTAATAATGTCTGAGTTCTTTTGACGAGAAAATTTTCTCATTTTGTGCTCACCTCATGCATGTGAGATTCACAAATTTCATTACAGAGGTAACAGATCATTAAACTGGTTCTCATTGCTTTTAATATTATGCAAGAGGGAAGTGGTGACCTCACTGTCCCCTATAAAATTCACTCAGCCAAATCTTTATACTCTATCCCTGCTACTTTGTATTGTATTGTCAACCACATGTCCAACCTGTTGGTTGCCTAAATGAAGTCCCCCATACACACCCTTCAATAATCTTCTCTCTATTGTTCCAAACAGAGAAATCAGCCCCCACCTACAAGAGTAACCCCATTTCAGAAAACAATAAACATTAATTCAAGTCAAATTGAGTAATACTCATTCTTTAGAACTTGCATAAACTTTATGAATCACTTTTAGGTAATGGAATAAGTCAGAAACTTGGAATATTATCACTTTTGTTTTCTTCACATTTCTGCCTGTTTAATTTTTTCTTATGTTTTTATTATGCTATCCTAAGTTCCCCATCATTTCCTGTATGCTCAAAGCTTCTAGTTCATGGATGTAGTCTTAGAGTACTCATAAACCAGGGAATTTTTTTTTCAGAAAAAAAATAACCCAGTCATTTCAAATATCTTAAAGCCACCTTAGAGTCATTTTAAGAGAATTTAGCTAAACAGATCTTAAATAAATAAAAAAATCATATCTCTTGAAAAATAGAGCCAGCAAATTCTAAGTTCCATGGGAAAGTGTTTTATTTGCCAAGAGACAGATATTTCTTATGCTTGAAGTATGTGAAAACACAATGAGCATGCTCAAAGGAACCATGGCTCCTCCCTACTCCTGTAGTTAGTATGACTTCATATCACATGACTCCTGCAGTCTCATCCTCTGCTAACACTGTAGGATTATTAGTAAAACCTTTCTGCCTATGAATCTTTTCTCTGAACACTTTTTCTAGTCTTATAAAATAATAACCCCTCATCTCACAAGAAGTCAGTTTAGTTGATATTTTCTTTATAATACTCCTGCCATAGTAATATCATTTACTTTTCCCATAGGTAAATTTTTCACTGCTAGTTCACCATACCACTTATTCCTCTAGCAAGGCAGGTGCTGGGATCAATGCCAACAAAACAACAGATGAGAAAAAAACATTTTTTAGGTTATTAAATTTTAAAGCACAAATGAATTAAAATATAATTTAAGATTAAAAATTAATTGAATATTTATGAACTAGCATGATACAAGAGTTGAAAGGAAAGTATGAGGAGGGTACTGGAGATCTAAAGGAGAAGGAGCCAGCAGCAAGAAGGTAATGGAACACATGTGCCATGAGGACAGAAGGGAAGACTTGAGGCAGCAAATCAGCCAGCAAGACCAAGAAGGAGCATGACAGGGGGTACCAACGAGTGAGGAAAAATGAAATCTAAAGATACATACATATGGAAATGTTATAATGAAGTCTCTTCCTTTGCGTGTTAACCTAAACTTCAAAATAATAAAATTAAATAAAGTAGCATGCATTTTTAACACTTTAAAAATAACTGTTACACATCAGAATTTTTAAATCATTTTCCAAAAATGCTACTTTTTTCAGATTTTCAAGGTGCTAATTGCCCACAGAAGGGGACTATATCGAATCAAGCATTTGGAAAATATTGTGTTGCAGTTGGGCAGTTTTAATTAGAGAACAATTCCTGAAAGCACTTTGTTAATGTGCACATTGACTGTCGCTCAGATCCTCAAAGCAAGATGAGGTAAGAGTAGATAAAACAGGTAAAAAGCTATGGGCTTTTGAGAAGGTAGGGAAATTGGGCTCAAACATACAAAGACAGATGTGGTTTGGAGAAGACAGTGAGAGACCAGAAGATCAGAACTCCCTGACTGTGAAACATGTAAGGAATCTCTTAAAAGACTTTGTTTAACAAGAGCCAAGTGTCTTGCTGACTGTGTCCTTTGCCTTACAGAAGCTTCTCAATTTCAGGAGGTCCCATTTATTAATTGTCAATTTCAGTGTCTGTGCTACAGGTGTAATGTTCAGGAAGCTGTCCCCTGTACCAATTCATTCAAGGGTACTTCCCACTTTCTCTTCTAAGAGGTTCAGTGTAGCTGGATTTATGTTGAGGTCTTTGATCCATTTGGACTTAAGTTTTGTGCATGGCAATAGACATGGATCTATCTACAGTCTTCTACATGAAAGGATCCAGTTATGCCAGCATCATTTGTTGAAGATGCTTTCTTTATTCCATTGTATATCTTTAGCTTCTTTGTAAAAAATCAGGTGTTCATAAGTATGTGCGTTAGTATCAGGGTTCTCAATTTGATTCCATTGGTTTGTTTACCTGTCTATTTTTGTGCCAATACCAAGCTGTTTTCAGGACTATAGGTCTATGATAGAACTTGAAGTCAGAGATGGTGATGCCTCCGGAAGTTCCTTCATTAATGGTACAGGGTTGTTTTGGCTATCCTGAGTAATTTGTTTCTCCATATAAAGATGGGTATTGTTCTTTCAAGGTCTGTGAAGAATTGTATCAGAATTTTGATGTGGATTGCATTGAATGTAGATTGCTTTTGGCAAGATTGACATTTTTACTATGTTGATCCTACCTATCCAGAAGCATGGGAGATCTTTCCATTTTCTGGTATCTTCTTTAATTTCTTTCTTTAAAGACTCAGAGTTCTTGCTATACAGGTCTTTCACTTTTTTGGTTAGCGTTACCCAAAGATATTTTATGTTGTTTGTGGATATTGTAAAAGCTGATGTTTCTCTGATTTCTTTCTCAGCCCTCTTATTGTCTGTATATAGTAGGGCTACTGATTTTTTTGTGTTAATGTTGTATCTGCCACTTTGCTGAATGTGTTTATCAGCTGTAGGAGCTCCCTGCTAGAGTTTTTCCGGATCACTTACGTAAAGTATCATATCATCTGCAAACAATGAAATTTTGACCTCTTCCTTTCCAATTTGTATCCATTGATCTCCTTTTGTTGTCTTATTGCTCTAGCTAGAACTTCAAGTACAATATTAAAGAGAGATGGAGAAAGTGGACAGCCTTATCTTGTTCCTGATTTTAAAGGAATCACATTGATTTTTCTCTCCATTTAGTTTGATGTTGGCTGTTGGTTTACTGTATATTGTTTTTATTATGTTCAGGTATGTTCCTTTTATCCCTGATCTCTCTAGGACCTTTATCATGAAGGGGTGTTGGATTTTGTCAAAGGCTTTTTCAGCATCTAGTGAGATGATCATGTGGTTTTTCTTTTTCAGTTTGTTTATACAAAGGGCAACCCACAGAATGGGAAAAGATATTCACCAACCATCATCTGACAGAGGGATGATCTCTGAAATTTACAAAGAACTCAAGAAGCTAGTTTCCACAACACCAAATAATCTAATTAAAAAGTGGGGTACAGAACTAAATGGAGAATTCTCAATAGAGGAATCTAAAATGGCTGAAAGACACATAAAAAAGTGCTTAACATCCTTAGCCATCAGGGAAATGCAAATCAAAACAACTCTGAGATACCATCTTTCTCCTGTCAGAATGGCTAAAATCAAAAACACCAATTATAATTTATGCTGGAGAGGATGTGAAAAAAGAGGAAGAACACTCCTCCACTGCTGGTGGGAATGCAAACTTGTACAACTACTTTGGAAATCAATATGGCAAATTCCTCAGGAAAATGGGAATCAGTCTACCACAAGATCCAGCAATTCTACTCTTAGGCATATATCCAAAAGAAGTGCATTTGTACAATAAGGACATCTGTTCAACTATGTTTATAGCAGCATTGTTTGTAATAGCCATAACCTGGAAGCAACCTAGATGCCCCTCAGCTGAAGAGTGGATACAGAAAATGTGGTATATTTACACAGTGGAGTACTACACAGCAGAAAAAAATAATGGCATCTTGAAATCTGCAGGCAAATGGAAGGAACTAGAAGAAACCATCCTGAGCGATGTAACCCAGTCACAAAAAGACAAATATGGTATGCACTCACTCATTTATGGATTTTACAATAGAGCAAAGGATTACCAACCTACAATCCACACCACTAGAGAAGTTAGGCAACAAGGAGGACTCTAAAAGAGACATAGATGGTCTGCCAGAGAAGGGGAAAGAGACAAGATCTCCTGAGCAAATTGGGAGCATGGGGGGAGTGGAGGAGATAGGAGAATGAGAAGGGGAGAAGAGGAGGGGTGAAGAGGACATGAGGGAGTAGGAAGTTTGTGTGGGGGGAAAATAGAGGAGAGCAAAATAAGATACTATCAGAGAGGGAGCCAGTATAGGTTTAAAGAGAAATCAGGCATTAGGGAAATGTCCAGAGATCTACAAGGATGACACAAACTTACTATCTAGAAAACAGTGGAGAGCCCTCCCCTGATAATTAGATTGATAACTAATTTATATGCCATCCTAGAGACTTCATCCAGCAGCCGATGGAAGTAGAAGCAGACAACCACAGCTAAACACTGATCTGAACTGGAATCCAGTTGCAGAGAGGAAGGAGTGATGAGCAAAGTGATCAAGACCAGACTGGGAAAACCCACAAAAACAGCTGACCTGAACAAGGGGGAGCTCATGGACACCAGACTAATAGTTGAGAAACCAGCACAGGACCTACCCTGGCCCTCTGAACATGGGTGTCAGTTAGGAGGCCTGAGCAGTCTATGTGACCTCTCGTAGTGGATCAGTATTTATCCCTAGTGTATGAACTTTGGGAGCCCATTCCACATAGAGGGATATTCTCTCAGCCTAGGCCCTGCTGCAAATCATATGACAGACTTTGATGATACACCATGGAGGGCCTCACCCTCCCTGAGTAGCAGAAAGGGGATGAGATGGGAGGTCAGTGAGGGGCATGGGAGGATGGGAGGGAGAGGGAACTAGGATTGATATGTAAAACAAGATTGTTTCTAATTTAAATATAAAAAATAAAATAAAAAGCAAAAAAACTGTTTTTGATGTCACAACTTTCAGAATAAAAGTGTACAGACTAGGTGAATCAAATGAAAAGATTCATTAGCTCAATGTTCTGATGACCTCTTGTGGTTCAAACACAAAGTAGCCACTGAACTACTTCTGACCTGTCAGGCAGAGAAACATACATTGGTGTCTCAGTAGCCGTATTCCATGTCCCCTAACTTACCATTAGGAGTTTATTTCTGGAGTGCTTGTTAGGATGCTTTTACCTCATATATTTCTGTATTGTTTCACTTTTTTCAAAACTGAACAAAGGAGAAAATAACAGCTAAGTGGGATGGCATAGACTTTAATCCCAGCACTCAAGGTGCTAGGCAGGACTATAAAATAAATAAATCCGAGTAAAACAAATTCAGTTAACTAATTTCTCTGCAACTCACAGAATAAAGACTCTGGGTTAAATTAAAACGAAATATCCTTTCGTATTTGAAGAAAACAGATGCTTCAGGATTGTGAGCGTTCACTTTGGTTTTGAAGTTGTACCCACATAAATGTGTATCTGTTAATTTGGATGATTTGTTTCCTTCAGTTCTCTCATCAGACTGAGATGCTTTGCCAGACACATGACAAGTCATGCGATGGTCTCCCTGAAGAGTATTGCCACATCGTGAGGGAAGATATGAGCTAAATCAGGCCAAGCTTTAATTAATATACAAACAAAACATAATATTTTGCTCAAGTACACCTGAATACCTCAGGTGTTTGCAAGCCTTGGCTACTTTGAATAGCACCAAATTGACACAGAAGTATAAATATTCTCTTGGAATACTGACATCAATATCTTTATCTACATATATCCAGTTGTGGGACTGAGAACATAAACACTGATTTCACTTATATGTAGAATCTGAAAAGCTGAATTAATAGAAATAAGGGTTAGAATTTCAGGAGATGGGGTTTGGAGGGATGTAGAGATACTGTTCCCTGGGGGCACATAAGTTCTGGGGTGCTTGTGCATAATGTGATGACGCTAGTTAACAATAGTTAACAATTGTATACTTGTCCTAAAACTGGAACAATGGCAGCATGTGTCTGAACTTCATTTGTTCTACAGAATGTGAATGTGTTGTTGTTTTCTGGTTCAGATAAAAGCATTAAATGCTGAAACTGGAGAGGAGCTCAGAAGTTAGGAGCATTTCCTGCTCTTCCAGAGGACTAGGGTTCAGTTCTCTGCATCCACATCAGATGGCTCAGAACTGCTTATAATTCTAGCTCTATGGGATCTGATGTCTCTCCTGGCCTATTCAGGCACCTGCACACACTTGGCAGACATTCATATGTATTTATGTGTATGTGTTTGTGTGTGTGTCGGTATATATATATATATATATATATATATATATATATATATATATTATGTTAATACAACATATATATGAAAAATATATACATATATTTAAATACATATAAATATACATAGTCATATATATGCATGTGTAAAACCTTTTTGAAGTTTTTAAATACTAAAAGAAAATGTCTATTTTTCTTGTTTTCATGGAATAGATACCCCTAACTGACTAGGCCAAAAAGAGATAGATGGGAGCTCACTGTTAGATAGAAAGTTTCCCTGTTGGTATAGTTTGCCCAGCATGTTCCAGGGTCTGATTCAGTATTCAGCACTGGAAAAAAAAAAGAATGCAAACAGAGGAATTACCATAGAGATAATAACCTCAAGGTTATAAATAATAGTGAAACATAATAAGATGATAAAAAAAAACTTTGTTGTTATACATTATTTGTAAGCTCCATCCATTTTTACTATATAAAAGGACAACATACAGTCATATTTACACTTATGAAAGTGATAGATAAGCTCATAAGATTCCTGATAAAATACACTCAGGATGTTTACAGATGGAGGAATTGTGGGAGGGCAATATAAAAAGAACCTTGGTTACCCATCAGTTGCAGACTTTCAGATGTGAGCGATACTTAAAGCTAAGTATAATTCTCTGTGGTTCTAAAAAACCATAACAGCATTTATATTGATTGGATCTTTTCTACTCCAAGTCATTGTGGACATACTGAGAAAGCCCAGAGAAGTTCTGATTCCTTAACTCTATGTATGTGAGCATTTGAGAAAATACACAGGCAATCCCACCTAAGAACTTCACACTGAAGACATTTGTTAGTTTGTGAGCTAAGTATATTGGAGAAACAAGTAGTCCTTATAGAGTATGGGACTCAGCAATTAAGTGTCAGCTTTGTTGATACCCAACGCATTGCCAGCTGTGCTTTCTGAGCTGTCTCATAGCTTTTGACATCTGATCTGTTATCTGTGACTTGGAGAGTCATCATGTGTCTCACAGTAGCCACAAGAAAAAAGAAAATGAAGAATGCATTATCTTCGGCCCAATTGTGTGGTTTATTGTTATGTAAATGTAAGGCTCTGATTCTTGACTGGTTAAGAAATGACAATTTCAAGGCATTGCTAATTATTTGTTTAACAAATACACTGTATTATAGAATTACCTCCTCTGCCTCTGTTATTTTTTTTAATGCTTTTTGCCTTTTTTATTTTTTGAGAGTTTCACTCTGTAACCATAGCTGTCCTCAAATTCATGGCAAATCTCCTGCTTCAGTCTCTCAAGTGCTACAACTAAAGGCACGAGCCATCACACCCAGCATTTTCCAGAATTTTAAAAAGGAAACTTGTTCGGATTAACAGTCCTCAAAAAAAATGAAGTGGATGCAACATAATTAAAGTACAGATGTGGAAAACACATTTACACAACATCCTGGTATTTGAAGTCTTTCAAATGACAAAATGGTCATGACCTTGCTGGTGGGAGGGAGAGATGACCTGGACCCCTCCTCTTACCTCCTTTCCTCCTGACACAGAATTTCTCCCTGATGTACTTAAACCATCTGGCTGACTCACTGTTGATGTATAAACAAGACCCAGGCACAGTGTTGAAAGCTGCTGAAACTGGAGCAAACTAGTCAGTAGCACCCTGACTATCAGGCAAGTGACTGCAACACCCACACTTTCCCAGACCAGGGCCAGCGTTCTGTGGCTGCCTCTTGAGTCTGAGCAATATGCGTGAGACTGCAGAACTGTACTTCAATGTGGACCATGGCTACCTGGAGGGCCTTGTGCGAGGATGCAAAGCCAGCCTCCTAACTCAGCAGGACTACGTCAACCTAGTGCAGTGTGAGACCTTGGAAGGTAAGCTGTTCACCTCGCCCCATTAAAAGAAAGGTAGAAACAGCAAGGATGTTGTTCTCTGGAAGGGAGGAAAAGGGCCTGCAGTCTCTTACTCAGAAGGCCAGAACAGGTTCTCAGTTCTGGAATTCAAGTGCCCTGAGGCCTGTACAGGGTTTAGGGACTTTGGATGTGAGGAGAAGAGATCTGTATCCATGGATACAGTTTAACAGTTTAACATTCCTTTCCATTATGAATGCAGAGGATAAGCCTTGGCATCACCTGCGACTCTGACAAGCACCCAGAAACCCACAGCTGTCCCCCTGATAAACTTCCAAATAGTCTCAAATATATTAATGTTTCTATAGTTTGAATTCAGATGCTACTCTAATTTCAGGGCTCCTTTGACCTTGATTTGTAATGTCTCTGTAAAGAACATATTTTTAATATATTCTGATAATGATACTTTACTGTTTTTCTTTTGTCATCCTATCTATTTTTATCCACATAATTATAAACACTCTTTGGGAAGGATTGTCACCAACATGAGTCTATGGAGAAAGAGACAGGTAATAGTTCTGGTTTAGAGAGAATTTTGTCTAGCTCCAGTTTTTCAGTATTGAACTGAGAATTGTTTGAGATTTGCCTTTAACAAAAGGGAAGTGGGAAAAAAAGAGCCAGGAGTGTGGTAGGTTAAAAGTCCTGGCTTTGACCTCTGCTATGTCTAAGTTGGTGACTTAGTTCTTAAAAGCCTTTGAGCTTCAAAAGTCCTCCCTTGTACGTGGAGAAAGAATTCCTACATAGTTACTAAGGAGGAAAAAAAATAGATACATACCCAGTAAATGATAATTTTCCTTAAATCACATTTTTCTCAAACCTTAACAAAGAATGCACATCTGTAACCGTTTTTATTATTAAAAACAGCTTTGCTTACTTGTTTTGAGAGACTTCCAGATTATTCTTGATTTACTTATATCTGGGTTTACTTATTCCTATAAGTAAGCAATAAGGGAAACATTCTTAGAAAAGGAATGAATTAGGTGGCATGAGTGTGGTAGGGGATGGAGGGATGGAGTGGAGGTGGATGACAAACCATATGAAAAAAAAATCACGTTCTGAAGGTGACTTTGCTAGCTTCTCTGTAAGGCTCAATGGAGCTGAGATGACAGTTGTATGTTTTGACTAGTTATAGCCAGAGTTAAGGGCTCAAGGTGGGGTCAGCCTTGCCCTGCCCTTTGGTTTACTTTATAAACAGATCTTTCAGATGATAAGTAATTCTATTGACTACAAACAATGATACATAATTCCAAATACAGCATATTCAGTTAGGAGTTTGGTGACTAGAGGATGTTAATTGCTTATAGAAATGTCTGCATAAATTAAGGTGGAAAAAATACCCTTAACATCGAACAGAATACTGGTTTCAGAAAGAAGTCAGCCATTTGGATAAATTCTATTTAGTTTTGAGTCAAGCCTCTACAAACAATGAAAACAAATGCTAATTTAAATGCAAGCCACAATTAAGCTACCTTTTGATACCAAACACTTTCTGCTCACATCAGAGAGAAATTAAGAAGTTGTATCAAAGTCAGAGAAAGAATTCTAAGATATAAAAAAAGGAGGACACAAATCAAGAGTTAAGTTACCACTAGGCCGGGTGTTGGTGGCACACGCCTTTAATCCCAGCACTCGAGAGGCAGAGGCAGGCGGATCTCTTGTGAGTTTGAAGCCAGCCTGGTCTCCAGAGCGAGTGCCAGGATAGGCTCCAAAGCTACACAGAGAAACCCTGTACTGAAAAACCAAAAAAAAAAAAAAAAAAAAAAAGTTACCACCAGGACGGGAAAGATGGCTCAGTGCTTCAGAGTAAGTATTGCTCTTGCAGAGGACCTGAACTCACTTCCCAGCACACGCACCGGGCAGACAGTTCACAGCCATCTAATAACACCAGCTGCCGGGGCATCTGATGCCTTGGCTTCCAAAGGCAACCCCATTCACATACACATGCATGCCCACCCCTCACACATACAAGAACACATAATTAAATGAAGTAAATCTGTTTTATTTTTGAAAGTTATAAGACTTCTTGGCTTTTTTGTTTGTTTTGTTTTTTTTTACCTTGGGGCTTTTTAACCAAAAGATCCTATTGAAAAGGGAAATGGAAGAGAAGAAAGAAATGTATATAGCATGTATCTGGCCAAGAATAGTCACCTAACTAAATTTACTCTTTATTTTCAAGGCAAGTTTTCAGACCCTTTTGGAGACCTCGGGAATAATGCTTCTTGGAAAACTGTACATGTGCCCACACACATAACTTCCCAAGCAACTCAAAGGTGTAGTGACCACCTGATGGGACCCTTATATCCTAATTAGGAAACCCTGCCCAACGAATCGTTGCTTTATCATCATTATGCCTCATCTTCTGCCTCTGTCTTCTCAATATGAATTTTTTTCAATTATTCAATTCCCAGATATCTATCTGTCTCCAGACTCAGAACTGAATAAAACTGTGCTGTTTTGATGCCACTCCTGTTTTGCTAATAGAAATAACACAGGCAGCCCTACTTAGTCCTTCTAGGATGATAGAAAGTAAACAGCCCTGGAAAGACATATATGTGTTGCTTCTGTGAATATGCAGGTACCTTTTGAGCCAAGTCCGGGTTAAGAATCCATCAAGGGCATTTGCAGAGATGGGAGTTAAGGACTTCTGTTTACTTTTGCAGAGTATGCACTATGTGGGCTGTGGATAAAGAAGAGAAGGTAAAACTGTGCTGTCACAGTACTGTCTTAAAGCAGGTGCATTTTGCCAAAGAAAAGCTAACTTAGCAAAGTTTGGATTTTCTTTCACTGTTTTAAAGCCTGTGGTCTTTAAACCTGCCTTGATATGACAGCAGAGACTGTTTTAGAACTACTTTCAAAGAACACATAGCATTTAAAGTAAATTTAGAAGACAGGAAATGAAATCACCCAGAAAAACTTTGGGAAGTCTTCATATTCAGGATTGTGCTGGCATGTGGGTGTTACAGGGCAAATGTGGTCACAAGCACTCATCCACTCCAAGGGTGACCCTGACTAACAAAAGCACAGACTAGTCATGGGAGCCACGACGAGTCAGTTGTTCCTGGGAACAAAAGAAGGAAGCTTTACTCTTTTTGAAAACAACACATTATTTTCATCAGAATCTCAATTACAAATAATTGTGGAAATATTTTTACCTCTTAGAAAAAAGACAAACTAGAGACAGCAATAGCTGGAGGTTGGTAATGAATGGGCCTTTCTGAAAACAGTAGAAGTATGCACTGGCTCTGGGGTGAGGACTGTACTCTAGACTGGATTTTCACATTGTTCTCCTTGCCACATGTTTTTGGAAAGGAATGCAAGGTGCCCACTTTATATTCCTGACAGTTAGGTCTCTTTAAAGGGATTTGATCTCTGGTCTTTCCCCATCTGTGCCTTCAAGTGAGAACTAATGCAGCCAGCATACATGAAAGGCTTTCTGGCTAAGGTCATAGAAGTAAACATGGATAAGATTTAGTACCTGCCTTAAAGGGCCTCTCATTCTAGAAAATGAAATGGCTAGGCAAGTAAGAAACCCTTAAAGAGGGCAGTTGAGCAGAACCCGTCAAAATTCCAAATGCACAAAAATGGTGCCTGGAAATTTCACCTCCCATCAAAAGGCTTGCACACATGTGAGAAGGCATATGTGCGAATGTTCTTCATTGTATTATTATTTAGAACAGCAAAAGATGCTTGCTGTATTAGTTACTTTTCCACTGCTGTGATAAAATGCCATGACCAAGACAACTTAATAGAAAGAACCGTTTAATTGACCCTCTGGTTCCAGAGAGATGAGTCCGTGATAGCAGAGTAGAGGCATGGCAGTCAGATGTGAAGCTTCGAAATTAACATTTTGAACACAAAACAGGAAGCAGAGAAAGAAAACCAGAAAGGGCATTGAGGCTTTGAAACATCAAAGTCCATCTCAGGAAGTACTTCCTACAGTAAGGTCACACCCCTTAGGTTCAAGTAACAATGCCACCCCCAGTTTGGTGACTAAGTATTCAAATGCCACAGCCCATAAGAAACATTCCCATCCAACCTCCCCAGGTGCCAATCAAATGTCCCTCTGTAGGAAACTAGTTAGTTAAGTTTGGGGACATTCTTATAATGGAATATTCTACAGCTTGAAAAATTAAAACCAAAATAAGAAACTCCTGGATAGTGGAAGTGGGAAAAATTACCAAGGCACCTGAAGTGACCTAAGCAAAGAGAGGACCATGTGTGGTATGATATGTCTTAGCTTCATAAAAGGTGATAGTTTTTTAAAAAAATGGTTTTATATGATTATCTAGATGCGAAGAATGTGTAATGATTTAAAAGAAACTAAATACGATTATAACAATTACCTGAAGACAAGAGTGAGTAGTGAGTGGTGTTGATATAGCAGATAAGAAATATTGAAATTTTTTCACTGTACATACACACATAAATATTCTTTTTACATTTAAAGTATAGGGGACCAGAAATGGCTCAGCAGTTACGAATGCTTGCTTGCTGCTCTTGCACAGGACTAGGTTTTAGTTCCCAGCACCCATATCAGCTCACAATTGTCTATAACTCCAGTGCAAGAGGAGTGGATACCCACTTCTGACCTCTGTGTACACACACACACACACACACACACACACAAGAATAAATTTTGTGAAAAAGTAAAAACACATATAGGAGGAAGAATGTTATTACAAAGACTTTTCTCTGAATCATTAGACACAATTTGTGCCTCTTGTCCTAGCATTTACTTTTCTTTTATATTTAGCATGAATATGCAACACTGGCTATTCCATAGTACACCAGTGACTTCCCCTAGACTAAATAGACATCAGCTGACCTCTGCCTGTCCATCTTTCAAGCCTTGCTCACAAGCTTTTGAGATTTTTAGACTTATCCCTTTAATCACAAATTCCCTTCACCTGATTTTCCTGGAGAATGCCTATTAGAAACTTCATTTCAAGCCATTACTTCCAGAAGCCCTTTGCTACTGTGACACTGAATTGGAAAGTTTCAGCTTGGTGGTCCATAACTTGCAGTGAACCTAATCCTGTACAGAAACGATGATATTTGCATGTTAATGCCAAAGGACATTAACCTCACTTACCTTTTCTACTATAGGCTAAAGTGGTAACTGGTGAAGAAATTAGACACTATCTGTTGTGGAATATTTGCTTAACTATGCAAAGATGTGCTTCATTTGTTTCACTATGTAAAGATGTGTTGCATTTGTTTATGTTGCAAAATATTTATTTGACTATGAAAAGATGTGTTGCATTTTTTTAACTATGTTGAGATGTGTTGCTGTTTTACCTTGCCTGCCTAGGGCACCTGATGTCCTTTTATTGTTTGCTGGTGGCATCTTTGCTAAACTGTGGAGACAAAATTTGAATTAAGTACTATGAAGAATAAAAATAATAGTAAGACTATTAAGTACCTATGTGACTATCTAGCTCAGGATATCATTGGTAAGGAAAAAAATCACTAAAACTTAAAAATACAAAAATAGCTTCAATTTACACATGAAAGTGAACCAAACTTGAAAAGCAGTATTTGAGGAATACTTGCTGAGTTGGCTTTGGAAGAATGCTTAAAAGAGGTAAACACTCTTGGTGGTTGGGGAAAACAGTAACATACAGAAAACAAAAGCCAAGTGACTCAGTCTGTCAGCAGCTTTGCAATAACTGGATATGAGACTGGAGTTTAGGTTGAGAAAAATGTTGAGGTACCTTGAAAGTGTGATTGTGAAGGTCAGGATGCTGACCATAATACTGGGTGAAAATAAGAGTCATGTCTGAGTCTAGCAACAGACTTGCTGGCATGGAAAACATGGACACACAACCTCTCCAGGCCTCAGTTTCTTCATCTATGAAATGGGGATCAATGAAAATTTAAGAGATGACACATATTAAAATCATCTTATTAGTGATAAAACACTCTTTATTTAATTTAATTTAAAATCTTGTTTTAAATTACTTTTAATACCAAATGGCTCTTATAAGCCACTTTGTAAGAGCAGGACAAGATTGAAACAGTTCTTAAGAAACAGTAAATTTTATGCCAGTAGTTCATTAACAGCAAGGAGCCTAGGAAAATCAATTAATAGATTAACAAAAAGATCTCAGTGTCAGATGATCATCCAAAATAAGAAAAGGTAGAAGTGGAAATTGCTGAAGAGATGTAGGAGATACCTATAATTCCAGCAGTTGGGAGACTGAGGCAGAAGGCTGTTGCGTTCAAATTTAGCCTTGCCTACATGTAAGACCCTAGACCCCAAGACCCTAGAAAGAGAAAAAGGAGGAAGCAAAAGAGGAAGAGTTTGAGAGAGGGAGAGAGGGAGGAGGAAAAGGAGAAGAGAGGACAGAGAAGGAAGAGAAGGGAGGGAAGGAGAGACTGAGGGAAGGAGAGAGGAAAAGAACACTTGATATTTTAAAGCATGACAAGAATTATGAAGTTTTAATACTATATGAATAATATTAAGTTGGCAAAATAGATGGAGAAGTGCCTGGTTTTATATTAAGTACTTTTCACATAATTGTGAAAAAAAATATCTGACATTCACAACTTAAGGAAAGACGGTCTTACTGTGTCTCGAAGTTTAAGGGACTACTAGTCTATCTTGGCACAGAAGACACAATGGGTCAGTCTATATGGCAGGAGCTTGAGTGGGTCTACTCCCATTTTTAGAGTTATAAGCAGAGAAATGGCTGTAATTTTCCAGGACTTCTCCCAATGGGCTTACTAGCTAGATTTACCCATTAGACTCTGTCACCCAAAAAAGTTCTACAATCTCCCAAACAGCTCCACCAACTGTGAACCAAGTATTCAAACCAAAGAGCCTGTAGGAGGTATTCCATATTGAAACCATAACAAATATGTATATTAAAATCTAAATAATTATTAAATTTAGTGATGGAGCTGAGTATATCAGTTGGGAAATTCCCCATTTAGAGAATAAAAGCCAAAGTTCTTAGAGAATCAAACTGTTTAGGAAGTAGATGAATGCACAGAAGAAAAAAATTAACATTTTGAGGTAGTTTCTATATACTGACTCTTCATATACTGAAGTTGCCTTTTTTAAGCTGTTGATTAAATCAGAGATATTGTTTGATTTGGCCCTTGCCATAGCCTGACTGTATAGACTCCATATTCTTCTCCCTTCTCTCTGTGTGTGTATATATGTGAGTCTGTGTGCATGTATGTATTTGCACACATATGCATGGTACGGGAGATGATACCTAGGGCCTTACTAATGCCATGTAAGTTTTCTATTATTTTCTGGATCATAAAATTGAGTTGAGAGAGATCAGAAAGCCTCCTCAAGCTTAGCACTAGCAAAGTTGGAAAATGAGAAGGGTCCAATGGCTGCGACAGTACCCTGGATGACAGGTGTGTCTGAAGGTACCTCCTTAGCATAACTTCTAAGAGAGGAGAGATGTTCCATTTTGTTTATTTGTTTTCTTAGAATTTCCCTAGGTAGTTCATTTTGGTAGTCCAAATTCTTGAGCTTTCCACATCTGCCTCCAGAGTACTAGGATTACGGACATATAAGCACACCCAACTTTCAAGTTTAAATATTAGAGGCAGGTCCAAATAGCAAGCTTCCACAAGATAAAATAATTTTCCAAAATATCTGACAATCAATGAACAAACAGAAGGTTTCTTATCACTGTGAAGAGACACCATGACCATGGCAACCCTTATAGAGAAAAACATTTAATTAGGGCTGGCTTACAGTTTCAGAGGTTTAATCCATTATCATCATAGTGGGACATGGAGATGGAGAAGGAGCTGAGCATTCTACATCTTGATCTGTAGGCAGAAGAAGGAGACTGTGTATCATATTGGACATAGATTGAGCATATGAGACCGCAAAGCCCACCCCACAATGACACACTTCCTCTAACAAGGTCACACTAATAATGCCACTCCTAATAATGTCACTCACTATGAGCCAAGCATTCAAAAACATGGGTCTATGGGGACCATACCTATATAAACCACAACAGACAGTAATAATGAAGATATTGACTTATTCACTAGACCCCTTGCTTTGGATCTTTTCCTTAATGGGGGTAGTTTCCAACCTCAAAAGAAGAGTTTTACAATCTGGCAAACATGTATTCAGGCATACATACATACATACATACCACTTTATGAAGTACTCTACCATTAATTAAAATGGCCTAATGGATTTCTTTTCTATTGCTGTTTAGAAACTATTACATTCATTTAGTACATTGGGATACCACACTCCTCAAAACATCATATTTCCTCATTAAATAAGGAAAAGACCACACTCCCTCTATTAATAAAATGGTAGTGTGATCTCCCCACATGTGCTCTATGAACAGCTCTCTTGTTTCTTAGTGGCTTGAAAGGTTTGTGTCCTGCTCTTTCCAAAAAATAATCCCTTAAATGATTCTATTAAAGCCTTTCAGTTCATACAGTAAAGAAGCCTGTTTATCCTGATGTACTTGATTGCAAAGCCTATTGCCGGCATACCTACTGAGATGAGCATTTAGGGAAGTGCAAGAGAAAAACTAGTGAACCCATTTTGAAAACTATACAACCCTGAGCACTGTGCAAATGTGTGGATGTGGACCATGCTGATGCTGGTGAAGGAAAGGAATCTCTTACTCCATTTTCCAGGACTCCAGCATTCCAAGATTCCTGCAGGATCTGAAGCAAAGGAGGTATTTCACTGCAACGTTTTATTGGCAGGGAAAAGGTTTGAAAGTTATTTAGCTTAGAAGAAACATATGTCACTAAGCAAAATATCATGGTTTTGAAAGAAATGCCATCATTTGTGTCACTTATGTTGGCAAATAATCTTTGGTAGTGAAAATACAAACTGCAAAGTTACATAAAATTCTGCACTGCCATAATGACAAACAAGGCATGGAATGAAGTGCAATCACCTAAAATTGATTAAACATGTAGTTGATTCAATAAAGAGCAACTTTGATGCAAAATCTATTCAAAAGAGTGAAGAATCCAATGCCCTATGTCTTAATCTCTCAAGAATCTCATACCTCTTCTCCAGCCATGAGAGGCAAGCATTCATAGCTCACAGTGACTCCCTGATAACCTTCTTTGTGACAACACATGATTATTTCTTGAGCTCCAATTCTGCTCTCCTACAATCTTTTCTTAAGTGATGCATTAAAAGTTCTATTTATGATGTGCATATTTTGTATAAATTTTGTTTTAACTACCTAAAAATGTAAATATTTTTATATTTTATATAAAATAAATATACATATCAGTGGGGTTGCTATTTATTGAATATATCTATCTTCTTGTGATGCATTAATCTTTTTTTTCAAGTTGCAGGATTTGGAGTCAACTAAAAGACATAGGAAATTGTATTTGAGGGAGTTTCCAGAGACTCTAAAGTGAGGAGGGAAGATATATGAGTGGATCATAGGCTACAGAAAAGACTATGGGAGGAATAGGTCATCTGAGTACCAATATCTCTCTGTTTCCTAACTGGAGATGCAGTTTAAGCAGAAGCTTCACCCTCCTGTCCCCATAGCTTCCCGACAATGAGGACTCTATTGCTTCTTTTTAAAAGATTCTTATGTTTTATTTATGTACATGAGTGTTTTGCTGGCATATATATCTGTGCATTGTACGCATGCCCATGCACACAGAGGTTATTGGAGTCCCTGAAACTAGAGTTTTGGGCAGTTGTAAGCCCTCATGTGCCCTCTGGGAACTGAATCCTGCCCATGCAAAAAACAACAAATGATCTTTTGTTTGTTTTGTTTTTTTGTTTTTCAAGACAAGGTTTCTCTGTGTGGCTTTGGAGCCTATCCTGGCACTCGCTCTGTAGACCACGCTGGCTCAAACTCAGAGATCTGCCTGCCTCTGCCTCCAGAATTCTGGAATTAAAGGCATGTGCCACCAACACCTGGCCTAAAACAACAAATGGTCTTAAATGATGAGCTCTCTGCATACAATAGTGAAGAAAGCAGTTTAGACATAGGCCCTGAAATTTCATCATGGCTTATTTATATCTGGTGGGTCAGGAAGCAAAGGTATTAGACCAGACCCAGAGACAGATGTCAGATGTCAACTTCAAGGCACATTCCCAGTAACCCTCTTCCATTAAATAGGCCTCAATTCTGGTCTCTCCAAACAATACCACCAGTTGGAGACCCAGGGTTCAGACAGGTTAGCTTTACAAGGAACACTGAAAACACAGCAAGTGCTATGCCAGAAGTATTAGCAAACTGTTTTCAAATTCAGATCAGTGAGCTTAAGTAATTTTGTCTCAGAAAAATCGAGACTTTTCAGAGTATGTGGTAATGATTGCATTGATCGATAGCAAATTACAGCTTTGAAATGACTTTGAAGTCAATTAAACATGGATTTGAATCCCAGTTTTCTTACATATACTAGAGAGTGGGGTGAGATCAACAGTAGCAAAGAGTATGGCACATGGCCTTTTGAGGAAGAATAGACAATAAAATGAGGCTGGAATTGAGTTCAATTCTCTGCAACACAAGCCATTGACACTTAAAGAATGAATGGTGCAGTCGTGATGCTTGATTCTTAGAGTAAAATGTCTTCTAGTTCCAAGACAACCTGCTTCTAACTCCCCCATTTTGGCCCTCTGGTCTTCAGCTTTTTCATCTGTAGCTAAAGGACACTAGCATTGAGCCCATCCTACCCTGTATCTATGTTAGCTATTACTAGTCTCTTCTTTTCCTCAAATTGGACAGAGATTTAGCATTCTCAAATTTCTCAAACTATTTACTAAAGATTAATATTGGCCAACGTAAAGACATCTGTAGTAGTGAAAATTCTATATGGGAAGAGAACTGACAGGTGGGTGTAAATTATAACAGGGACTTCACTCAAATGACTTATAACCCATAGGGTCTGAGTGGCCCTCTGTATGACAACCCTGTTGTTGCTTAGACCATGAAACTGGGTGCTATAGAAGTTCCAAGGTGGTGCTAAAGGTCGAAAAGATTCCTAGAGAGTTCGCTGGTCCTGAGCTGACAGGACCACAGCAGTGATGATCAACAGCACAACAGAATAGACACATCACCAGCATAAAATGAAGGTTGTTCATCAAAGGACACTTTTCCTCAGACCTCTGTGTATCTGGGCCTCCACAAGAAGGTGCAGCTTAGAGTGGAGGAGAGCCTTCTCTCCTTGGATAACTTGGAAATCATCAGCTGGGATGACCGTCTCTCAGTTAATTCCAGATCCTGTTAACCTGAGCTTTAAGGTTAATGGCTCTGGTCTAGGGTTTTTGTTTGCTTGCTTGTTTTTAGCTGTGTGAAATAATACTGTTTCTTGGGTAATTTGAAATTCTTATGGTGTGTTACAACATCAATATTTACACTGACTTTTTTCATTTCTTTAGAGATCAGCAGTCTAGTCCAATGATGTATACACCTATTCAAAAATCAAAGGAGATAGGGAATATGTCTTCACCTTAAAGTTACCACAAACACCTCTCCAAATTTAACTTGACTTTGGGGTTCTTTGCATTTTAGATCTGAAAATTCATCTCCAGACCACTGAGTACGGCAACTTCCTGGCTAATGAAACAAACCCTCTCACCGTTTCCAAAATTGACACAGAGATGAGAAAAAAGCTCTGCAGAGAGTTTGAATATTTCCGGAATCATTCCTTGGAGCCCCTGAGCACATTTTTCACCTACATGACGTAAGTGAAGCCCTGCTAAACCCCAGTGTGATGTATGATGACTCCTAACCATTTTAAGTGGAAGAGTGGGCCGAAGTGCTGGGTTAGACCTCATTGTCTGTAATTTTGAATGCATACAGATTTTAGCAACTGGTAAATTCACAACCTATTTTTGAAATAGAGAAGAATTCATGAATATAAAGCTGATTGTGGAGGTTGTGATAACCTCCATGTACATGTGTTTTTGTTTTAATGAATACTGAGTGGAGCTAATGCTTGAAGAAGTATACTGAGGTAACTCTTATGTGACTTTTTTATATCATTTACAGAATAGGGGAAGACTCACAAATTGCTGTAAAGGTCATGTCTACCTTTCCTAGTCCCTTTCTATAGTACAATTGCCTCCTGTCATAGTTACTCAATTTATTCTTGTCCCTTACCAGTGGTTTCAACCTTTCAATGTATGTGTTCCTCATTTTAAGGCAAATTCCAATGCTTACACAGTTATAAGTGGCACTTAAACTATACCATGAGCACATGAGCCATTTGAAAAGCTTTGTAACATTCTAGCTGTTACAAAACAATGACTTACAATAGATATGCTGTGTGTTATATAGATCAAATTTAATTATAAGGAACAAAGTTATAACTAGTAGAGCCAAGTTCTACCAAGTGCTCAGCACTCAAGCATGAAATGCATTCATAGAAAGATATTAACAATGATGCAAATGCTGGATTGTACAGGTCTAAAAGTAAATAAATGGAAGAAAAGAACGGGGCTATGTACAGAACACTGTGTTTAGCAATAGACAGAAACCAGGAAAGTGTCTATGAATCAAATAAGGTGGGCATTAGAATGCATGTAACAAGGGCCTGGGAGAAAACTGTGGAGTGTAGAGATAGGTTCTGAGCATCAGGAGAAAGGGTTCGAGCAAATAGGCAGATGGCAGAGGAGCCTTCTAAAGAGGCAGTTTCAGCCTCTGCCTTTAAGACTGTCAGTTAGTACGACAACAATGGTGTTATTGTGTTCCCATCCCTTCTTCTATCTCTCCATCATCTATTCTTACATTCCACAATTATCAGCTCTGACCTAGAGTTTGGTTAATAAAGAATGGGACTAAGAGTATCCAAAATATCTGCCAAACTGAACAAGGCTGAATGGATACTAGCTGCTGTGCCTGACTTTAGACTGGGGGAGATATGTATTTAAATCTTAAAAAATGGCAACTAGAAAATACTTCATAGAAAAAGGACCACATCCCAAACTTAATGTGGTGCAAATCAATATGAACATTCTGTCATTGGTGCTGGACAAGACCAGAAATAAAGGGAGGCTTGACTGTTTGAGATTTCCTACTATATCATGGGAAATCAGTTTTACTTCATGATCAATAAATATAGTCAAGAAAAAATGTGGCTGAGTTTGTTGTTCAGTAAGAATATACCTGCTAGCATGGAACAGTCTCTGAGTTCTATAACTCATGCTGCATGAAAGAAGGAGGATGACCAGAAGGAGGGAGAGAAGGAGAAAGAGAGAGAAGATGTAGGGGGAAGAAAAATCAAAGGGCATGATCATAACTTTCCAGGAGTTAGGAAAAACATAAAAATTGCCCTATTCTATGTATCCCTTTGATCCCCACCCACTTCCTCTCCCCAGTGGAACTACTTCTTAATTTCTTACTTTTTTCATGTAAGCATCTACAAGTATATGTGTCTAGCAATGCATGCCCTAAACAACACTCCATATTCCAGTTATATACAAACAGCACCTTTCTTCATGGGCCTCTCTCTCCCTCTCTGTCTATCTATCTATCTATCTATCTATCTATCTATCTATCTATCTATCTCTATCTCTATCTCTATCTCTATCTTTATCTCTCTCTCTATCTATATATATATGTATATATATATATATATATATATATATATTTCTTACTGATATCCCTGTGAACATTATTCCCCTTAAATAACCATATAATTCTGTGATATAAATGTGCTATTAGTCCATTTTCAGTCATCTCTCAACAGGTAGCTAAATTAATTTCATTTGTTTACATTGCAAAAAATAAATTGCAATTAGCTAACTTCTAAGAAGACATTTCTTTGCAGTGTATGTGATCAAACTCCAAGATGTTGTATTTGCAAGGAAAGGTAAGTGCTTTGTTAATGAGCCACATCCCCAGCCATCAAGGCACATTTGAATTGATTTCTAACTTCAGTTTGTTGCAGCAGAAGTGATAAGTCAAAGAAATGTGCTTTTCTTCATTTGTTTTGAGACAGGTTCCCTGTATCTAAATAAACAGCCTGAGACTCGCTGTGTATCCCAGGCTTGCCTTGAACTCATGATCTCCTTGTTCTGGTTAGAAATGTATATTTTAAAATTTGGTAAACTGCACACAACAAATGAAACACCAATTTGAACCTCCAAAATAGTACATAAGAAGGCTTGTGTTCTTATACAATTGCCAGCATTTTGTACTCTATTTTTAAATTTTTGCCAATCTGATAAATTAAAAGCTCTCAATCTCTCTCTCTTCAATTTCAGTTCCTTATGAGTAAAACTGATTATGCCATACTTATTTATTACTAGACTAATTTTTTACCTATTTTTATCAGAGTTTATAGAACTTTCTAACTGATATGCATACTTCATAAATTAATATGGTAGTCTTTTAGTAATAATATGTCAAAAAGCTATTTTTGTTTTGATGCAATTTAATTTTATGATATTTATCATCAATATTGTATGCTTTTGGTGCTGAAGACCACATTCAGGATCTCACACATACTAGGCAAAATGCTCTACCATTGACTATACCCCAGACACAGTAATATTTATGTGTGTGGGGGGTTTGTAGGACATTTTATGAGTTTGTTTGGTTGGTTGGTTAGTGGTTTGGTTTGGTTTTTTTTTTTTGAGACAAGGTCTTATGTAGCCCAGTCTTGTCTAGAACTCAGAATAGAGCAAAAGCCAAACTTGAACTCCTAATCCTCCTGCATCTACCTTCCAATTGCATGGATTACAGAATTTGGCAACATCCATTACCTTGTTTGGTTGTTTTTTTTTTTTTTTTTTTCCTCTTAATGGTAGGATTGCAGACACTCAGCCCTGCATTCTCATCTTGCTCTGTAGGACTCTTTCTAAAAAGTGAAAAGAAAGGGAATACTCTGTCCTGGAGATTCCAAGCATGTGCTTCCAACAATTTACTTCTGGTTTTCACACAGAGTCCCACTAATGGTCAGGCTTATCTGAGCTGTCTGGCTGATCCAGAATTTACAACCCACTTGACTCAACCTCCCAAGTATCTGGGATGTACAACCAGGTCTTATGACTTTGAAATTTTGGGAACTGAGCCAAAGCCACCAGCATGCTACCCAAGCACTCTACCACTGAGCTCCCTCCCAAACCCTTAATATTTTGAGACTAGGCCAAACCATGTAGCTCATCTGGCCCTATGCTAATCATACAGCCCGAGATGGTATGGACTCTTAATTCACCTGCCTCAGCTTCCTGAGTGTTAGCATTGCAGATATGTATCACTACATCTGGTTCCTACAGAGTCCTCTGTGTTTTATCCTGCCATATCATCTTGTGGTGTGACTTTTCAGTTCTGGCACTAGACTGCTGCTCTCTGCAAAGCTTAGAGATTTATTTCAATAACCAACTGTGTACAAATGGGGGGATGGTGTCCCACAGTTCTGAAATATATGCCCTCCAAAATGTTCTGTGAAGTCAAGTGCCTATCTAGCCCAAATGAACTTCCACAATCAGAATTTGATCATGCCCTAATAGGAAATATCCTGAGGCAACACTATAGCACTGTCAAAGTCAACCCTAAGAGAGACAGTCTAAATTTAAATTGATTATCTTAAGCTTTGCACATTTTATATGAGATAATTACTGTACATGAAAATTTTATTTTGAAAATGTGGAGCAGATATTTTTAAATCCTTCATAGCAAGAATATCTGAAGGTTTTTCATACCATAATTATGCACAGTTTATGAAACAAAGGAACAGATCCAACTTCATGTTAGTGAAGACTGCTTATTACAGATCAAGAGTGTTTTGGTTTTCTTCCTTGCTACTCAGTATTTTACAGAAGCATTTCAACTGCTCATCTCTTTTGGATGAGCAAATTTTAAGAAATAATCTTTCCAGCATTCAAAGTATTCCACTACCAAGAAGATAAAAAATGTAATACAATGACCAGGAAAATATACCCTTCAGGACCTGTGCTGCAGTCCTTATCTCCATTAAGAGTAGATCAAGGTTATTCTGAAAAATATTGTAGCTATTGTATTGAGCATGTACAGATTTTTGTTGCCACGCTGCTTTAAAATATAACAACTACTTATGCAGCATTTGTATCATATTGGTTGATAGAGGTAATGTAGAATTTACATTAAATATATGGGACAATGCATGCAAATTACATACAAATGCCATTTTACCTACTTGAATGTCTGGGAATGTTGGGGGAGGGATCTGCAGTAGTCCTCACCATAGCCACAGGGATGAATGTAATGAGAAATCCTGGGTTAAAGATGAAAGATACTGAGAATCTCAGGTTAATCTGAAGAAACCTTTAAAGATCCATTTATAAGGGATAGCCAAAGTTCTTTAGTGTCCCAGCGATGGCCTCTAGATCATCTGTAGGCTTTGCCCTGTGCTGTATGTTCAGGTTATAGACTTGGCCCTTTAAGTACTAAAATCAGGCAAGTCTTCAGCAGTTTAGACAAGAAATGAAAACCTTGACTCAGAGAACACCTATTCGAATGAAGCAAGCAGATGTGTCTGTCCTTGAATGGTGAAAAGCCAAGACAGGATTAGGTAGGATTGTCACAATCTAGGGCATTAAGTGATTCAGTGGTGCCTTCAGGCATGAAGCAATAGCTCTGACATTAAAGGATCTGCATCGAAGACTGAACATAACTAATATTTAAAATGTGCATATAGAAGAAATAGCTGAGACTGGAAAAAGAGTTTGTGCTTAGAAATAGGAACTCGTTTCATATGGTTCTGGAACTAGACGTGAAAAGAGGAAGAAGGGGAAGAGATGAGAAAAAGCCTGGCTAGGTGAAAAGAGGGCTTTCACAAGGATACCCTAGTTCCCATGCTTCCCTGTGCCAATCTGTACACCTCACTGAATGGTCACTGCCCTATATGACAAGGAGTATGGTCCTGCTCTGAGACCCTAAGATGGAATGATTGAATGCCTCCACCACAGCTGGCTGGGTAGCTGAGCAGTTTAATGTCTATGACTTATGCTCTTTTCTCATCTGGCCAGTAGAAGAGTACCAGTTCTTAGGACTGTTGTGCACACAGGGCTCATTCAGTAAGTGGCAGTGCTGCTATCATACTTATTTACTGGGACCCTGAAATATTATCTGCCTAAGTCTACAGAGCTGTTGTGTAAGCAGCCAAGTCCTGTACTCCATGTAGCCATGTTCAAAATGTGCTATATTCCTTCTTGTTTATTTATTTGCTTTTATGTGTTAATTCTTTCTGCTTCATAAAGTGAGTAGAATGATGTATTTAGGGAGACAATTGTGCTGTTATTATAAAAGATGTGTTCAGGAGATGAGACTTAAGGCATAGAAAATGTAGAGGAGCTTATTTTTTAAATTTGTACTAGAAATCTTGACATGTGAGATGGGAAAGAGGGGATAGTGGCTTGGTGGCTAGATACTTTTAGGAGTTAGAGGTCTCAGAATTTAGTATCTGGATTTGTGATGAGTGAGGGAAAGCAGATTGCAGTGTTTCCTGGGCAGTCTAGGCAAAAGGAAGAATGATTTACAAGGATTTTATTTTTATCTATAGATAAATTCAAATTCCAATGTGAATTAAAGTATATAATGAAAATAAGTTACTATTTATCTCATCACGACATTTTTTAATATTCTCTTTCTATTCATTTTGAAAGGAACAAAATCACTGCTAATTTGAAATATTAGCATCCCTACATTCACTGTCAGCTTTTTTCTAACATTATTTTTAAATGACTGTAGAGCTTTCCCCCTGGTTCAGACAATTTAGATATGTTAAGCTTTGTGTTTCTCTTTCCTTAAACTCAGCTTAGTACATACTATGTTCTTATTTCCACAGTCAAATTTTCCGATAATATTTTGAGATGGACTGACAATAGTGGCAATTAATCTTGACTACCTACTGGATTGGATTGAAAGATGCCAAGACATAAGTAAAGAACAGCTGTAGGTGTATCTGTGAGAGATTTTTTCCACCAGTGACTAGAACTTAAGGTTTCTCTCTTATCTAATCAATAGTTCAATCTATGGATGGGTTAATATTTTGAATAAACAATGGAACTGGGTCCTGTTTGAAGGAAGTAGGAGGTGTGTCTCTCAGGGAATGCCTTTCCTACCTCCTTCCTGTCCTCATGATGTCACAGTTGTCACCTGATCTGTTGTGCTGATCAAATGAGTATCATGCAAGTACAGGTAGACCAAGTTTTACTCCTGGCCAGCCTTTTTCAATTCACAAAGGGTGTGAGTGGTTCAAGGTGAGTGTGTGTGAGCAACTGCAGCTATCAAACTCCAGGGGCCAGTGTGAGTGCAAAGGCTCTGCTCTGCCACTGCCTTCCCACTGTGGTTAAGTAAAACCTCCAAGGTGGTGAGTCAGTCTTTCTTCTTGAATTGTTTACATCAGCTTCAGTCACAGTGATGCAGAGTCACTTACCTCGGCACAACTGTTCATTCCTGATTGTGAGTTTCCAGCCAGAAATGTCCTGCTACCCATCTTACACATGACTCTTCCTGAAAGGTTTTACTGTCTCCAGAAATTCCATGGGAAGCAGGGATGTAGCCAAAATAGTCTCAGCTGCAGTGGCTGATAAAGTCTTATCATCTAAACCTTCAGGCCTATAAGAGCTGAAAAACTATTCTGCAGAATTGAAATCTGGGCTTCCTGAACTGGCAATATTTGTTTGATCATCACAGTACTACCGCAAGTGAAGAATTGTGCAAGATTCTAAGATTAAAAATGAGTTTTGTTTTCTAACTGTGGAAGGATTATTTAAGGTGCAGATTCCAAGACTGTGCTTCCAAAATTAATGGTCTAGTGTGTCTTAGAACATGTCTACGAATCTGAATTTTATTTAATAAGCCTTGAAGGTGACCCTGATGCAGGGGAAATTCTCACAACCAGTCACTCCAACATGAATCTACACTAAGCTACTTTGGGACTCCCCCAAGAAAAAACGCTTTAGTCATTCAAAGCCTTGGTTTCCATATAAGAAAGAAATGTCATTTTATACAATACAGAGTTGTGAGTTTAATTCTAAAAAGGGACCAGCTTCATATTCTGTGATAGCAACTGCAAGTAAAATGCAGGGTCCTTGACTTAAAACTGTTTAATAAAAAATGGAATATGATTAAGCTAAATGTGGGCCCCTGGAATGTTACATAAATCATAGGTTTGTGAAAAATCACCTGTAAACATACACACTTACACAATAAGGAAACACAAAAGTGTTCAAACAGGCAAAAAAGTAGCAAATTTACTTGCAAATGCCAGCACAATGTTCACCTGTCAGAGTGAGGAAAGGAGGCACAAGGGAGGCCAGTGCCCAAGGCGAGCCTTGTATGAAGAGGTTGTATTTCTATGCAGAAGTGGCTAGACCCAGGTGAATTTAGCAACGAAAAAGAAACCAGTTTAGTACTGCTGATGCCAACTGAAATTAGCAAAATTAGCGTCTGAGGATTAAGGTTATTAAGTGAATGGGTGTGGAGGAGCTTAGGATGTCGTCCCTGCAACGTATCTTCAAGTAGGATACAAATCTGGGCCAAAGGCAAGCTCTTTCCTTTGGGCTTTGTCCATGTGCTGCCTACCATCAACTGTCCACAAGGGGGCGGGATAGATCCTGGTAACCTGGTTTCCAAACTATTTCTCCTTCCTTGCAATTGCTTAAAAAGATTTGAAGCTGTTTCATAACCTTGGTTCTCAGGATACAGATTGACATCCACCTTGGTAGTGATCCAGATATCTGTTGTCCTAGTTTTATTTTATCTTCCTTTTTTATTGCAAAGCATCATTATGTTTTTCAAAATTAGTTTTTAATTAGAATTTAATATTCACTATAAGGTAGTCTATTTACAATTTCTTTGCACTTATTAGGTTCACTTAATTCTCACAATAACCATACTGACTGTCACTAACATTATTGGGGTTTTAAAAATAGAGTAGCATATTAAGTATCCATGTCCCAAAGTTCCGTGGTAACCATGCATATGTTTTGATTATATCTTTCCTAGATATTCCATGTGAAAAGTTTCAGATATACATGTGTTTACATATAAGGAAAAATTTACAGCATTAGCTTTATTGTTTGTTTTAGACAACGGTACTGCACTATAGACATTGTCTATAAGATGTCTACTTCATATTTATTATGAATTCCCAAATAAATACATGTAGAATGTATTTTGTACCGTGAGTACAGTATATCCTGTTATGTTGGGTGTACCATGCTTCATTTGATCATTCCCTTTTCTGTATCTGTATTGATTGGTTGATTCATTGATTCATTGATCGATTGATTTTCAAAGGTCTCTCTGTAAATCTCGATGACCGTGAGTTCATAGTCCTCCAGCCTCAGGCCTCAGAGAACCGGCATTAAAGGCATGTGCCACAAACCCTGGCTTGTTTCACTTCTCTAATGTTTCAAATGACTCCGTAATCAATCTCCCTGCAGCTATGCCTGTCCTTTCATGTGACATAATTTCTTTAGTGTAGATTCCCAGAAGTTCAAGTGCTTTGTCAAAAGATATTCAGTTTTTATATTTTAATATTAGCAGATTGTGCGCTCAGATCCTCTCCTATCCACTCGGATTTGTTTCTTCTCTGTTTCAGAAGGAAAAAAAAACAGTAAGAGTCTATAAAACCTGCTCTGAGTGATAATTAAACATACTAAATGAGAAGCCATCATTTTTTACTGTGAGAAGCAGGCTACAGTAGATGCTCCCAGTGTGTTTAACTGATCTAACTGACCAAAACACCCTTCTAACTATTGGTAGTTTTCTCTGAGTTCCTGAAATGCTTCAGGTATGCTAGAAGAAGGGAAACAAATGAGCTATCTTTTTCATATTATGATCATTCTGTGGATCGAGAAGTTACAGAAGATGCAGGAAATGGGCAATTTTCACTCCTATAGAGGGAACTCCAGATAAGGTATCAGGAAGCCAGTTATTTCCTTTACTTCTGCTAGAAAATGTTCATTGCATCCCTGTTCTGCTCTAAGCCCAAAACACACACACACACACACACACACACACACACACACACACACACACAGGAAAACATACCTAGTAAAGTCCTTGTCTTCACAGATGGGTGAGAACTATGGATAACTGTACTTCAAATGAACACATAAATGACTTACACAAGAGCACACAGTTGGAACTGGCAAAAAATAGTAATGGACTCCAGATCATGTATCCCATTAAGTATGTGATGAATATTTGTGAATTAATTGCTGAGTATTCTTTACATTCTTTACTGCTTCTGCCAGTATACATGCACAGATACTAATAGACAGAGACAGAGAGAGATCCCTTCTAGCTGAAGACATTTTAAGGATTTAATTTTTATTTTATTTGGATGTGTGAGTATACCCAGTACACGCATGGTTGCAGGGGAGGCCAAAAGAGGGTGTCAGATCTCCACTGGAACTGGAGTTATAGGCAGTTGTGAGCCATGTGATGTGGGTGCTGGTAATTGAACCCCAGTCCTTTTCAAGAGCAGCAAGTGATCATAACCAGCCCTAAGCTGGAAACATTTAGAAAGCTAAAATGAAAATGTATCTGACTATTGCCTGAAAAGATGAGAGGGGTTTGAACTTTTAGCATCTTTATGCATCTAGAAAAGACCAAGAACACTGGTGTAGAAAAATGCAAATACATTTGAGGAATTTTCAGCAAATCTGGCCATCTTAAATACTAAAGAGGTTAACAGTTGTAGAGTTCAGGTGGGCAACACCCAGTGAGCAACATTCTCATGTTGATGTTCACTGTTATAGATAATCCTAAATGTAGAGTAATTTTGCTCATTTTTTTATTTTGCTTGAAGGAAAAATGAATGTGACAACAAAAATTAAGTTGTTCTGAGAAATTAATTTTCACTTCCTCTATTTTAGAAAAGAGAAGCTTCAGAAAATAAAAATATTACTGAAAATGCGGAAGGAGCAGATTGTGTGTGTTCTGAACCTCAGACGTGTATTTGCAAATCATACAAAATATCAGGACTTCCCCATGGAGCACATCTGGTTAGGTCTGGATTGAGCAATTCCATAACTTAATTAAACGTTTACCAAAACTTCACTTGAAAATTATTAAGTTGAGAGATGCAACACAGTCTTTACTCTGTGTGTCATAATGAATGACAGATCAGCCTGTATGAGTTAGCCAGTCCTGGGGAGTTTCACTGGGGGATGGAATAAATTATTTTTACAATATTCTAAATACACACACACACACACACACACACACACACACACACACACACACACACACACACTAAATTTCTGTCAGTAAAGTTATATATAATATTATATAGTCTATGGTTCCTTTCTCTGCTACCCATATATGCAAACATGACCGAGCGAACATATCTAAGAACTCTGATCACCTAAGACAATTGTCATTGAACACACAATGCTTATCCAGATAGAAGGAAGCTGGTGTGACCTCATAGGTAGGAAGAAACTGTAGCAATCAAGACTGTTGTAAAGATGTGACTCTCAGGTCCACAAGATGACTCAGTGAGTAAAGATACTTATCTACCAAGCCTGGCAGCCTGAGTTCCATCCCTAGAACCTACCCAGTGGAAGGAGAGAACTGACACCCTCATGGTGTTGTCTGACCTCCACACACACCATATCACCAACACCCCAACCCATAAAATAAATCAATGTAGAAAAGATGTGACTTCCAGGATCAGGATCAACCCTTGTCATAGTGACATCCCTTTACACCATATATCTAGTATAATCACCAAGTTACACTCTGTTCATTTGAGACCAAAAGAAGTTATTTAGGCTGAATCTTCAGTGCTTCCAATTAAAAGGTGTGTCAAGTCTTTTTATATTCAGGAGTAGCTGTCATTTAGGACAGCCACTGGAAAGTACTGTTTTCATTTTTGGTTTGAGGGTTTTATATTAGCATATCTTAATTACAAAATATAATGAGCTCTTGTAACAATTTCATTTATGCATACAATATACCTTAGTAACAATGTGTTGAAGTTAATGATTTCATTGCCAAAGGGAAAAATAACATTGAACTTTTACTTAAAGAAAATGACATCTAGAACAGTGACCACCCAAAGATGTGAAGAGTTCAAAGGTACATAATTGGACACACACACACACACACACACACACACACACACACACACAGAGAGAGACAGAGACAGAGAGACAGAGACAGAGACACAGAGACAGAGACACAGAGAGACAGAGACAGACACAGACAGACACAGACAAAGAGACAGAGAGAGACAAACAGAGAGAGACAGAGTCACAGACAGAAGCAGAGACACAGAGAGAGACAGAGAGAGAATCAGAATGGCAGCTGGTTTTTCAAAAATATTTATAAACAAAGCACCTGAGGTTAATCTCCCAAAGCATAACTAGTGCATATCCTTTTAAATTTTAATTTTCTTTATTATTAGAGTGTGCCTGTATTCACACAGGCACACTCATTCAGATGTCAAAAGAGAATTTTGAGGAATTGGCTCCTCCTTCCATGGCAGGTCCAAAGATTAAACTCATGTAAAAGCCCCTGAACTATCTCACCGTCATGGCTCATGATCTTTGGATGTCTCAGCCTTCTACATGACTGCTCAGTGTCTTATCCCTACCCCCTACCCTCCAAGAGAAATGGTGAATTTTGAAAGGTTTCTTTTATTTAGAAGTAAATGCAAAACCACATATGAAGAAACCTCAAGCTTAATAAAAAGATATAAACATTGTATATTATATATTAAAGATGTGGTTTTTCACTTTCTATTTCTATCTCTGCAGAGACCAATTTGTAGGAAAATGTCTTCACAGAGTGCACGGCCGTTTTTAATGTGAGCCACTCTCCTGTGTTTTCTTATTATGACTAATCCTGAAGCCAACCATTCAAAACTGAATAAATATTTCCATTCTTAAGCCGAGGAAATGGAGTGCTTGTGAACTGGCTTTTAAGTGGCAGAACTGGCCTTAGAATCATGTTTATCTATTCCCAAGCCCTGGCTCCCTCTAATGTGACAATCTTATTATGATTTACAAACCGCTTAGATATGCATGGTTTATTTTAGTTTGCCCTGTGGCCCTACCAAGTCTGCCCCTTCCTACCCTCTGGTGCCAATTTTGGTTAAAATAATGTTCTGTTCCCTCTGTTTTGACACTTGTTTACATGCCCCCTTCGGTCTTGCACCCTACCTCATTGTGCCATCAAAACCATGTTGTCTGCTGAGCACTCTCCCACCTTTTCCAGGCATTTGCAGTTAGCATCCTCACCCCACTCACTCCCATGACTGTTTTCCTTTTAGCACTCCTACCTTCTTAGCCTCTCACTAAGTCTCATATCTGCCCCAAGAACATTTTTCTGAGGTCTGCTCTCTCTCTCTCTCTCTCTCTCTCTCTCTCTCTCTCTCTCTTTCTCTCTCTCTCTCTCTCGCTCATATTTTCAAGATAGGTTTATCTATGTAGCTCTTGCTGTCCTGGAACTAGCTTTGTATACCAGGCTCACATTTGCAGAGATCTACCTACCTCAGCTTCCCAAATGCTGGGAAGGTGTGTGCCCCCACTGCTATTTTCTGCTATTTTCTTCTAAAATATGTACTTTGTTTTCCTTCATTGCTGGAGGTCACCTTCCAGAGCTTAGTGCACACTAGGCAAGCATTCCACCACTGAGCTATGTACTTATAACCTGAAAACATACACTTTATTTTAAATTATCTTATCTTTTGCTGAAGAAGCAATCATAGACCAATTTTAAAAGTGCCTGTATATGAGGAATGGAAATGTAAGTTTGACCTTGAAGAGTGAAAGCAGTGTTGCTGTTGATAAAGAATAGAGATTGCAAAGAGAAATGCATCAGAGGCATTTGGGTTGTGTGTCTCCGTGATTCATGTGACTGTGGTACCTGTGGAAAAAGGAGTGGTCATATGCACCAAAAGGAAGTAAGGGAGTTCAGATGACAGCTGGGACAGGAGATTGTCATGGCATCTTTAAAGGCTGGTTCAATCTCCAGAACAACAATATGTAAATTAAAAGCATGCATCTATTTTATTTTACATTATAAATCCATAATAAAACTATTTGTGTTTATAAGAAGCAAAAAACATAGTCTCAGATCCATAAACTTGAGTGTCAAGAGTGGTTTCTCTAGAACTGAGATTTGCTAATATTCTGCTTCTACAAAAGAAGAAAAACGTGGCCTTGGATGATATCATTGAGTGGCAGGCACTGAGTAGTTTCAGTAGACACACACAGATACTTCATTCTCTCAGCTGAGATGGTCGAACAGAAATAATATCTTCTTAGCAAGCCCAACTAGTGTCCAGATGTTGACTCTAGCAGTATTAGCTCAAAATAGGACAAAAGGTTTCCTCAGTGAAATAGCTGATTCTAAGGCTGGGACGGAAATGTGCAGAATTAGCCTCGACAGTGTACAGTGCCAGAAAGGGAGGAAGTGCTAAGAACCAAACCACAATGACACAGGCATGTGAAAGGAGAATCTGGCCAACTGAATGAGCTCACAGTGGCCCAACATGGAACAATCTAAAGGAAGCAACAAACTAAAGGAAGTAACATTGAACTATCATCCCAGCATAAAATAAATACCATGGGTCAATACTGGTGCAAACAAATGATTAAGTTAATTAATAAATAAAGGAGAAAGAATAAATCTCCCTTTTAGAAAAATTTCCTTAACTGTCGTAGAGGGTCTGAGCTAAAGGGAGAGAATCATCACCACTTGTCATGGTGCTGCATGGAGAAACACAGAAAGAACAGATGCAGCAACTTACTTTGGAGAAACCTGGCAAATGTTACCTCAGCCAGAAGATCAAGGTCAACCACAAAGAGGAGAAACTTAGTTAACATCTACCCTTGATAGGATGCAGTGGAAGTTACAGTTTATGGGTCTTCCTCTCATCACCCATTATCTGTGCTGCTGCTAAGACTAGTTCTAGCAGTGAGGCATCCCTGTACCATCTGATCGTACTCCTCAAACTATCAAGGTCAAGATCCTGACTGACTTGTGTCTCCCTTGGAAAGCATTCTCTTTCTTCTGTTTCATGCCCGCAGCATTGAGCAAATGGCAGCCATTTCACAGTTGCTGTTAATGCCACAAGTACTGAATTTTTTCCCAAAAAAGAAAGTTTCTCTAACACAGTAAATTATGACTCTTAGCTTACCTTCAGCAACTGTCCTACCAGCTCAAACATCTGGTCATTTTTGTACAAAAAAAAAAAAAAGAAATGTGTTTTAGGTGTTCTCAAGTTTCTTAAACAAGTTAAAGAAAGACCAAGAGGACAGAATAAATCTAAGAGCAAAGCAAAACGCTGTAAGTATTGTCTGGCTTGAGCTAGCTATTTTATCTGAACTGGATAAAGGAATTGAAGCCTTGGCTTTGAAAGTTACTGTTGATTTACTGCAGTTGGTGTTGTTTGGGCACTGTGCACAACCTGAGGAAGTGGTGTATACTTGGAAAGAGGTTTCACAGAGAGGCAGGTTGACATTACTGCCAGCAAATTCCTGTCAGATTGCAGCAGGGTGATCTGAAGGCACATACCCCCAGCCCTGGCCTTGGTGCCCTGATCTGTGAAGTCTTGGCAGTAAATTGTCAGGAGGCTTGAATGAGAACATTCAAAATGCTTGCTGCATAACCCAAACTTTAGAATACTTTACATATAATTTTTGATGTAGGGTCTCGCTATATGGCTCAGTTTGGCCTTGAACTTGTGGTCCTCCACCTCAATTTCCCAAGTGTTATCATAACAGGTGTGTTCCACCAGGCCCAGCCTAAAAACGTACTTTTAACAACTTAAAGTAGTCTTGAAGTGGAGTGCCTATACTATGATTTCCCCAGATGCCAATATCAGAAGCTTGGAAGGGACCGGTAAGAAAGGGGCTAAAAAAACATGGATGTTGGTGTAGATGGTGAGTAGTGGTGAGAATTACCCTGCTGGAGTAGGTACGGATCCTGAATCTGTGACCAAATTTATCTAAATCTATCTGTGAACAAAATTATCTAAAGCAAGAGTCTTACCTACTTAGATAACCAGATGACTTGAAGCTAGCCACCATATTCATGGCCATGGAGCTTTATGGATATTACAACAGGAAAAATTAATCTATCTTCTGAGCAGTGCCCCACCTCCAACCGCTGATGGTTTTGATGACCTATGTGTGGTGTATTTATGTGTGATGGGGACAAGGAGGGAAGGAGGGGACAGGAAAGAGATATCCCCTAGATATTCATTCCCAAACAATGCTCTGAGAACTGGTGTTATTGTTATTTTAGAAACAAGTCCACTCAAAGAACAAGTTGAAATAAAAGTCAACCCAATCTCTACTACCCTTGCTCTTTGTGATAAGAAGACAACTTCTGTATTAGCAAAAACATAAACACATGCAATAAACACAGTCCTCACCCTATGCAGGCCATTGCATGTAGGCAAGGCCTCCTCACTGCATTGGCTTAAGCTACAGAATGGCAGGAGTGCATATGCTGTTACATGACAGAGGTGCTGTGGGGAACAAGTGCCTGAAGCTTACCAAGGACTGTTAAGTGGTATCAAATCCTCTGTCAGGTAATTGCCTTTGAGCCTAAAGGGACAGTTAAACCAACAATACCATGCTAGTATCTTTTTCAACAGATAAAGTGGATTCTAAAATTTCATAATGTCTAAATTGGGTGCTGCTGTTGGGGAAGCAAGGAAATTTTCTAGTCAAGTGCTTTTTATGAATAATTGTCTGCTTCAGGAATGCAAGTTAGAATTCTCAATGGGGTAGACTGCAGACTTTCCACAGCAAGGCAGACTTGCTTTTCCACCATGAAATGAATTGCGGCTCAGTAAACCTGTAACCCATGCACCAGGCTCCTGAAATAGCATTCCCAAGTAGCCAAGTTCACTGCACCCCACTGAAAAGTGTCACATTTCAAGTCTATGTTGTGGCGCAGTCCCTCACCACTGTCAAACTGGAGGACCTTTGCGCATTTATCAGTGGACTGTCCCTTCCCTCCTCCAACCTGTCATTTCATTTTCTCCACTGCTTCTCCTCGCTTGGCACTACAAGTCTCCCTTCTCTTTCACCGGAAACAGACATTAGTCTTCTAAATTTCCAGGCTTCTGGCCCGTGCAAGGTCATTCTCTCCTTACATTAAGGTCAGCTTGTGGTATGAGCTCTCTCCCTTTGCCCTTCCCATTTCCTATTCATTTAAACATGCATTGATCAGCTCTGCCTTTCTCTCCCCCTTTCCTCTCCCACAAACATACTCCACTGATTGCTTTTACTAGCTTAGATGGTTTCTTAGTTGTTATAGACTAGGGATGTCTATGTCAGTGTCTACCTTAATGTACCAGTGGTCATTGACACTCTGTAACTGACACTGTAATATCTCCTTATAACTTTCTAGAACTTTTGGAGTTCATTCCCCAGGCTCTCCCCTCCCCTGGCTATTCTTCCTCATTCCCTTTAGCACAGGTTCCTCCTGTGGTTGCACACAATGAACCCTTTGCATACTGTCTGAGTTAGGGTTTCTGTTGCTGTGATAAAATACCATGAGGGTAGGAAAACATTTATTTGGCTTACATATGCTGAATTTCTGTCCATGAGGGAAGATAAGGCAGAAACTCGAATGCAGCAGGAACCTGGAGTCAGGAGCTGATGCAGAGGCTGTGGAGGAGTGTTGCTTACTGGTTTATTCAGCCTGCTTTCTTATAGAACCCAGGACCACCAGCCCAGCTGTGGCCCTCCCACACCAATCAGTAAGTCACAAAATGTCTTGTAGGCTTGCTTATAGCCCAGTCTTGTGGACACATTTTCTCAATTGAGAGTCCCTCCTCTCAGATGACTATAGCTTGTATAAAGTGGTTATAAAACTAGCCTGAACACATACTCTCTAGGGAGTTATCTTAATCTCTCCCAGGGCTTTGGCTTCTAGCTTTAAGCTGCCCTCTCCCTGCCTCTAGCTATCTTTAGGTTGCACTTTTGAGGCTTTCTAGCTCTTTCATGGTTATCTCTTGCATACCTTAAACTCATTTTGTCCAGAATATCTACATTTACTGCAAATGTCCTCTTCCTACCCTCTCTTCTCAACCTAGAACTCCCCAATCTACTCATGGTCCTGAACACTAAAAATAGCATAAAATCAAGGATTAAAAAGTAGTGACCTTAAAAAAAAAGTAGTGTCCTTGAAGCAGACTGCCTGAGCTTGGTTCTCACCTGTCCAGTTTGCTAGCTATAGCTGCTATAATAGGGCTACATTTATATCTATCTGGGCCACTGGTTCCTCAACTAGAAAATGGAGACAATAATAATACCAACATTACAATGATGTTATGGAGATCAACTAAAATGACTTTTGTAAAGCACCACACTCTGTAGGTATGGATTTGCCTCTTCTTCCACTTTAATATTAAACACATAGACCATAACATTTCCTATAGTTGAAAAGCTTTCAGCCTCCACTATTAACACCCAGGCTCCTCCCTTTTCTAGGATGACCTATCATGGGCAACCTTGGACCTAACCTGGTGATCCAGACTCTGTCTCTCTCTGTCTCTCTGTCTCTCTGTCTCTCTCTCTCTCTCTCTCTGTCTCTCTCTCTCTCTCTCTCTCTCTGTCTCTCTCTCTGTCTCTGTCTCTGTCTCTCTCTCTCTGTCTCTCTCTCTGTCTCTGTCTCTCTCTCTCTGTCTCTCTCTCTCTCTCTCTCTCTCTCTCTCTCTCTCTCTCTCTCTCTCTCTCTCTCTCTCTGTGTGTGTGTGTGTGTGTGTGTGTTATTGAAAATTTCTTCCACCTTGAATAATTATCTCCCAGGTCTCAGCCCTTTATGTCAAAAGTCCATTCATTCTTCAAATTTTAGCTTGAATGTCATTTTCCAGGGATTCTGACCTGTGGTCTTCTTCAGGGCCCAACTACAAATTACCATGCCAGATTGTTAATTGTTTTTCTAATAAGTGAGTGTTATTCCAGATGCAGCTATATGATAGACAATGTAATTCTACTGATGAATGGGGCATTGCAAAAGAAATCTGTGAAAGAAGTTCTAGCCAAGTGTCACCCATTGGGCCGTTTCACAGAGATGGAAGCAGTCAACATTGCAGAGACCACATCAGATCTCTTCAAGGCTGTGCTGGTTGAAACACCATTAGGTATGAATACTTATTTGTAAAATGACCTGTGCATGTTAGTACAGTAATTAGAAGATATACCTTCAGTATGAAACATGTTTACAAATGTTCTTTTATGCTATACAGATCATAGTTCTTGACAGGATATTAGAGCTGTGTGTGGTGGCACATACATGCACATATGTAAAAGGCTAAGGGGAAGTTGGCAAGCCTGAGGTCAGTCTGGTTACACAGAGAGATTCTGCTTCATAAAAACAAACAACACTGAAAGAATCATCTAGGCCTGGGGAGATAGCTCGGTTGGTAAAGCATTTGTCTTGTAAGTATAAGGACTTGAGTTTGAGCCACAGAAATTTTTGAAAAAAAAAAAAAAAGAGCTCAACCCCAGCACTGGGGAGGCAGAGATCCATAGGACTCTCTGGACCACTAACCTAGCACACACATGTAGGAGCACCCATGTACATAGGCATATGCACACAAATATATACATACCCACATACATAAAAATCATCTAACCTTGCTTTCTCATTTATCAGATGAAGACAAGTGAGTCAATCTGGTCTCAGTCATTTATAAGCCATTCAAATTAGGGCTGGGGCTGGGGCTCATATACCAACCACCAAATCCTTGTGCTTTCTACCAGTTTACAGCAATTAAATGATGAATTTGTACATTCTCAAACTTTGGATTCCCTTTCTATGTTCCTTATTCTTTCATATTAAACTATTATCTAATTCAGGTCATATCTAGGGGTCATTTTGTTTTAAGAAGTTTAGAAATGCCATTGCTATAACCTACTTGGAAACCTCCATAGGATGTAGATCAAATCTAGATCAATTATGAAATGACAATTTCATTGTAGCTTAGCGCTGAAAGCAAAGTTATTATTCAAAATGTTAATGGGAAACTTTTCAAGCATTATTACTGTTAGGAATTCTAGATGGTAGAAATTCATTGTTGATCATAGAAAAAATAGCTTTAATTTAAAATGGGCACAGGGGCTGAAGTGATGTGACCGTGGTTAAGAGCACTGGCTGCTATTCTGGAGGACCTAGGTTTAATTCCTAGAACCCACGTGGTGGTTCAAACTATCTGTAACTCCAGTTTGATGGGTCATGACAACCTCTTCTGTTCCCTGCAAGCACTGGGCATACTCATCATGCAGACATACATCAAGCAAAATAATCGCACATATAAAAATATAAAAAGCAAAATAAAGTAATTTGGGGAGCAACGTGACACATAGGTTATTTTGCATGCTAAGAACATGCTTTACTCATGAGGCCACACTCTGAGCCAAAAGAATTACCCTTCAAACAAATATTTTTTAAAAAGGCAAGGGCATGCTGAGTCACCTTTAAGTATCTGTGGCTTAGATATTGCAGCCTGGTTGAAACAAGGTGAGCCTGGAATCAGTGAGCTGTGAATCTGAAGCCAAGCTCTGCAAGGTCCAAGTCCAATGACCTGGGCACTTTAGTTCCTCACTTTAGTTCCAATTTCCTCACTTCATATCATATTATAATGCTTTTGCAAATGAATTTAAACATAATTTTAATAAAACAATGTGCCTAGTATAAATTAGGTTGCAGATGGTAAACACTGTTATAAGGTTGTAATAGCATATAAGGAAGGAATTGCAAAAAGTAAGCCTTACGTGACTGTTTCCAAGGTAGTGAAAATTAAATAAGCTAAAGTGTATTCGTTATTTGGTACAGCCAGCTGTGTCTAGGGTTCACACACAGTAAATGCTTAATGAATCATAAGTTCTATCTTCCTAATCAATGTTTGCTTTACCCAGTGTGATTGCTACTCTACAGAGTTCTCATTAGTGTTAAGCACAGGGTAGTAGTGCTATGCTTAATTCCTATAGTTTGTAGTCTGGCTTGTGATTCATACACTTTTGCTTTCAGCTCCATTCTTCCAAGACTGTATGTCTGAAAATACTCTCGATGAACTGAATATTGAATTACTGCGCAATAAACTATACAAGGTAATTGTTTTCCCAGATGTATGTTCTTGATTGCACAATATAACATAGTGTTTTTTTATTTAAATTTTTAAATTTTACATACCAACCCCAGTTCCACCTCCCCCCTTCTCTCACCCCCCACCTCCCCCATCCACTCCTCAGAGGGGGGAAGGCCTCCCTTGTGGAGTCAACATCAACAAAGTTATTTTTCCTATTGGCTTCTGCAATTGTTAAGTGATACGTTTTAGTTATATGCATGCATGTCAATTTCTCCTATCCTTTGCTCTATGTACAGTGCTTTAAATGCAAAAAGTGATGGTTAGATGATGGTAGATAGGCAGATAAATTGTGGGAAAACTATATCATAGGTAATCACACTAGACAGTAGGCATTCTGTTGTATAGTGTCCATCTCTGCTGTAGATTTTCTTATAGAACTTTGAATCTTATAATCTGTTCATGCAATTTTGAACCTATGCCAGGATTACCAACTGGTAGACACTATGTCATATGTACCACTGTGTGGTCATCAGATTGTCTTGATCGTGTGGCCACCATTAGAGTTAGAGTATGTACTATAAGACAAGAAAAATCTTCTAGTGGACACTCTCATAAAGTAAATTACTATATACCACTGTGGTATGTAAACAGTGCATTAAGCTCAAATTAATAGTCCTCTCAAGAGTATTTTATTATAGGCATTTTGTTTTATAAAGAGACACTTGTTAGGAGGCATTCCTGAGACATAACTAACAGAACATAGTGTTCCAAGCAGTTCATGGGCCTTAACTCACTCAATCTACAAGCAAAACTGTAGATTTGTGCAATTCTTTCTCCTCATATAAACCTGAAAGATGCAGAGAAATGAGGCTTCCATGGCAGTAATAACTTAGTACTGAGTTAGTTAAGTGTTAGAGCTGGAATACAAACCCAGGCAGTCTAATCTTACAACTTATGCTCTGCTTCTCCAATGTATTCACATAGACAAACCCAATGTGTCTTATGAGATTTAATATCAGAGTTACTAAATCATTTGAAGAGCTCAGCAAAGGACTTGGCACTCTTGTTAGAACAGCTGGAATTAGCTACGTAAATGCTTGCTAAGTAATTAGACACTGTGATGAGTGCAATTTTGTTCTTTTATGGAGCTCTTTTTAGTCTGGGTCACAGGTATATTAAATCTCCATTAAAGTTACTATGGAATATCCTCCCAATTCAGTTTCCATTAGAGCATTTTATAAGCTATGAAAAGATGACCTAGAAGTTTCTAGAAGGAAAATTACTCATTGCATTGTTTATAATCTTCTTTCTTTCTAAGTCTTACCTTGAGGCATTCTATAAATTCTGCAAGGATCATGGTGATGTCACAGCAGAAATTATGTGCCCCATTCTTGAGGTAAGAAGGACCCTTGGGCTCTGTCTTTGCCAAGTGAGCTTCCATACCTGTCCTTGCTTTGACCATGGTGTATTTCTTCATCTCAGAAGTTCTCTGAAAAATTGAATAAGCAATATCATTTGATGTCTTAAGGAAAGTCTTCTCTTGGAAGCAAGCATTGTAGCTCACTGGTTGAACGCTTATCTAACACATTTTGAACCTTGGTTCCACCTCCGGCAATGCAAAAATCAACCAGACAAAATGACTATGAATATGTGGTTATGATTTATGTTGGTGGATATGTAGAAATTAAATTATAATTCATTAAATATTTTTATATTACTATCAAGTTATAGGTTATAATTATTCTCATAATATCCACTCAAATTCTCTCTGAAGAGGGACCATTGAAAAACAGGAATCCCTTGTAGGTTGGAACTACAATCCATTATAACTCTATTCACAATGACATCATTCGCATTGAAACCTAAAACAAAGACTACATAAGAAATCCTCCACCATTCTACCTTTCAGCAGAAAGAATATAGTTCAAAATGCACAATGAGCAGGAGTTTGATTGTGTGGGACAGTACATCAGTGACTTCTCTGGAGTCACTTTTAAATTTTCTAGTTATCACCATAGATCCCACCCATGCTCAGAGGTCCTCTTGACAGAAGATTGACCCACAGAAGTATGGGATATTGGGGTTAACATCAAGAGAGGCTGGGATTCAACCCAGGGCACAGATTGCACTGTTTAACAGGCATCTCTCAGTGGCTTTCCAAGCCTCTTGAAAAATAAATAAATGTTGTGTCAAACTGCTTAGGGGTAATCAAAGAACAATATATTTAAACACTATTTTATTTTTTATTTTTCTTTGCTTGTTTTTTCGTGACAGGGTTTCTTTGTGTAACAGCCCTAACTGTCCTGGAACTAGCTCTGTAAACCAGGCAAGCCTGGAACTCACAGAAATTTGCCTGCTTCTGCCTCCCCCTCCCGAGTGCTGGGATTAAAGGCATGTGCCACCACCGTCAGGCTTATTTAAACATTTTAAATTAGAGTGGTGTTCACTATGTGGCTATACATCATACCAAGAGCCTTCAGACCAGAGGAATAAAGAACATTAAAGTAGAAAAAGAATTCAAAAGAAAGCATAACCAAGCAGGCCAGAAATAGAAGCACTTGTTATGATAAAGAGAGCTTTTGATGGGAACACCCCATCCCCCTCAGTTCAGATAGTGTTTCAGCATGCAGAGGTAGGGAATGGAACATGTGCTTACCAGCTAAGGAATAAACTATAAGGAATAAACTTTGTTATTATAAAGGCAAGGCATGGGAAATTAATGGATTATTTGAATAATCCATTTTAGGCAGTCAGAGTCATCTCTCCTTAACCTGGTCTGTGAAGTGCTTCCTGGTTTCTCCCCATCTACCTGTCTATCCAATTTTCCAGTGGCTTCTCTAGGTGTTTAAGTTGTAACCATCCTCCAAATGCTATGTGCTCCCTCCTGCAGCATGGCCTCTGGCATGGATTCTGATGTCTGTCATGCTGCCTACCCTGTCATATTTCCCTCCTTAAAATTCTAACATCTTACAACTAGAAAGAACACCAAAGAACACCTGGGACAACTACCTTCCTGTTGCCTATCTTACCCTAACTTTCATTTCAAGTATTTGTATTGCCATGAACAATCCCATTTGCAGTTCTTCTCATCCCTGGAAATTCTAAAGTGATTTACAGGACTGGTTATATGCAGGAACCAGAATGTAACCGTCTTTGCTTCCAAATAAGGCTAACCTGCCTCTGACCCACCCCTAATTTCCATGAGAGCAATCAAAAGGACCAGTGGGACTGCTCACTCTCCTGATGATAAGAAACACCTGTTCTAACAAAAAGCATTCCAGTAGAGCTGTTGCAAGCCTGGCTTTGTTATTAGCTAGTAAGTGTGGAAAATAATGAAGGACAGCTCAGAGCCTTTCTTTTCAGGTTTCTTGTGTTGGTGAATGGCTGTGGAATCTTTTTAAAAGGCAGAGTGTGGCTTGAGATTCTGCATTTTCAGTCAACTTTCACTGATGTCAAAGCTACTGAGCCAGGATTTCAAGTAACATCACAGTAGAAATCAGACAGGTTGTTCTGTTAGATTCAGTAGATAGAATAATCCTATACAATGGGCATTGACTCCAAAAATGAACAACAAATAAAAATGAGAGGGCTCTTCCAAGAGTTAAGAGTAAGGAATAGAAAAGTACAGGGGCCGACTTCAGAATGACTTGGTAAATAAGAAGTACTTGAAGGACCTGGGGAAGAGTTCCTGAGCCCAACAATACCCAGATAAGAAGAAGAGGGTCCCTTAGGGCTGTGGAAAGGGGCCTAGAAGGAATAAGAACCAGTAGACAGGGAGGAGTGTAGTGAAATGATTTCCTCTAGACATGACATGGCCATTACACATATGAACTCACAGCAGCTGTGTTTACCTAGACAAGACCTGCATGAGATCATCTCATTGTCAAATCCCAGGGTTGGGTAGAGAAGAGTACTTGAGCCCAAGCCCTTGCTGAGGAGCTAATGGTGGTTGATGTGGCTGCTGGAGAAGAGAGGGTTCCTTTTCCATAGGAGTGTGGTAGGTCCCCAGTGCCCCAGGGGGTAACTCCACACCCATTCATATATGGAAAGCACAAACTGGACCCTGTGGATTAAAAGGTGTGTGTGTGTGTGTGTGTGTGTGTGTGTGTGTGTCTGTGTGTGTATGTCTGTGTGTGTGTGTGTGTGTGTGTGTACATATATATATATATATATATATATATATATATATATTTCAGGATAACAATAAAGGAAGATGGAATAGTTAATGTGGATATAAGGAAAACTAAGAGAAAGGAGAAACATGGAGAACAAAGAAATAGGAAAGAGATCTCAAGAAAGACAGCATGATTACAGGAAACAGGATTGATGGGATAGGAGCTCAGCAGCATATAGTGTCCAGCACAGGTCATCAGTACACTGGCCTACTTAAGGATAATAAAGAATCAGGCCTTACAAGGAAGACAAATCACCCTCAGCCACATGATTCTTAGCTACAGAATCAGAGATGGTACGTTGTAGTGATATATCATTTGTGATTTATTAAAGCTTGCCCAAGGGTACAGAAAGCAAAGCTAGACACAAGTCATTCAGCCAGGCAATGGTGGCACACACCTTAAATCCCAGGACTCAAGAGACAAGTAGATGGATCTCTGTTAGTCCAAAGCCACACAGAGCTACATGAAATTTAACCAGTTCTAAAGAGAAACAGCTCACACAAATGCAATCTCAGCACTTGGGATCACATGCCTTTAATCCCAGGATTTTAGAGGTATAAAAGGAAGAGACAACAGTGTGGGATTGCAGTATGAGGCTTGGTAGAGACAGGATTGCAATCTGAGATTTGGTGAAGATATTTAGTCTTTAGCCACCTTGAGGAGGGGGCAGCTCTTTCAATCTGAGGTAGAGGTAAGAGCTAGTGGCTGGCTGCTTTACCTCTCTGACCATCAGCTCCAACCCCAATATCTATCTCTGGGTTTTTATTAATTTGCATTATAGTAGGTCATTAAAAATCCAAAACCATGAAAATAAAGAGTGTCTATAGTATAAAGTTTAATTCTATAAAATAAGTAGGGCTAGGGATATGGCTCAATGGTAGAGCTGGTATGACATGCATGAGGCCCTGGATTGTATAAAAGAATAAAATGCTGTGAAATGGGTACCTTTGATGATCCCCACCAAGGTATGCCACTAAGAGAACACACCATATGCAACAGGGTTAGTTAAAGAGATTTATTGGGAGAGGAAGGATGAGGAGAGTGAAAGAGCAAAAGACTGTCTCAGAGTGGGGACATGACAGAGGCAGGCAGACAGACAGACATAGAAAGTCAAGAGAGCAAAAATAGAGAACTGTGACTGACAGACACTTTTATGGGGTGTGTGGGTTGCATGGCTGAAGCAGTCTGGTTTCCTTGACAGGAACTAACAATGGATCCTCAGCATCACAAACAATAATAATAATAATAACAACAATAGCGACAGGAGCAATTAGAAGGGATTAGTAATATGTAATGATGCACATTTTTGTTGTCCAAACACCCTAGCAGATATTGTTACTTTCATTGCCTTATTCCCTCCATGGCTGCAATTGAGTGGCATTATTACCACTTTTTTCTTACTCTTGTGACCTACATGGGAGTAACTCACTGCAGGGAGCCTGGGAAGTAAAGCTTGGTAGGGTTTCAAGAGTCATAGGCCATCACAGGGCTGTGCAATCTTCCCCCAGCAAACAAATTACTCCCTTTCAATGGAAGACTAAAAGGACATTAGTAGCACACACCTACATTGTAATTAAACATGAAAAGTAGATCACTTCAGATATGCAATTCTTCATGTAGCATATGGTGTAAAAGATTATTAGATTGCTGCTTTCATGTCTTTCTCTTTCAGTTTGAGGCTGACAGACGTGCTTTAATCATCACCCTGAACTCATTTGGCACTGAACTGAGCAAAGAAGACAGGGAGACCCTCTTCCCCACCTGCGGCAAGCTCTATCCTGAGGGGCTGCACTTGTTGGCTCAAGCTGAAGACTTTGAGCAGATGAAGAGAGTAGCAGATAATTATGGAGTAAGTGATTTCACCAGCACCGTGAGTGCCTTACATTATTTCAGCAGGGGCCCTTTAGAAGCTCACACATCCATTTAGACACCTCATCCCAAGTGATAGCCAGATGGCAACAAGCAGTGCCTCTTGCTGTAATTATGCCTTCCAGAGAAACACTTTAAGTTTCCAGTCCAAGCTGGTGTCTTTTTAAGAGTCCTGCCAAGAAAGCCCTTGTTTAAATCTCCCAGGAGTGGTTATCTGAGCATGTCTTAAAGTACCTTACAAAGAAACTTGCCCCAAGAGGTTGGGGCAAGTTCCTGGAAGTGAGAGTTCATGTCAAAGTTCCTAAACAGCCTGACTTCAATGTATCTTGCAAGTACCTACTGGGGAAACAGAGTCATGACAGAACATCTATAGGGACCACAGGAAAATATGGGATATGTGTGGGTTTTCCCAACCCCTTTGCTGAATGGCAGAAACTGAGAGAGGAACAGAGCTGCTCACTTGCTTTTCCTCCTCCTGCCTTCACCATTCTAAGATGGGCTGAAGTTCCTCACACCCTGAACACACACACACACACACACACACACACACACACACACACACACACACACACACACACACACAACATATATATATATATATATATATATATATATATATATATTTCCTCAGTTTAAGAGTAACCCTGATGTTTCTGTATGGGTTTCTGAATCCTTCCAATAAAAAAGCCAGCAAACAGTATCTATAAACCTTCTTAGTATTTCATCTATAATTGTGAACAACTTTTTAGTATAATGTTAAAATTTGAGCTTCTCCACAGTTTCCACTCTTTCTGCACTTGCAATCCCATGAGATGTATATATAAGTTGTCATCTCAAGGAATTCAGAAACCTATACTGATCAAACTGCATGAGTTCACTAAGTCCAATGTTTATATGTGTGAAAATGGCAAGGTACATTGAGGAAAAATATATTTTTCCCTGTGAGAATTTCATTCACCTTTTTTAGTTGTTTGGATTTTGGGGACAATGGGAGCGGTCAGGAAGTGAAAGGTCTCATCAAAGGCATTCAGGCCTTCTGTACAAAGTTTCTTTAAAGCACACACACACACACACACACACACACACACACACACACACACACACACACACATACGCACAATCAGCTAAGAAAATGTATTTAAATGCATTTGTAAGAAATGAGATAACCTTTACATTTAAGCTCTTTCCTTTGTTTTTAAGGTATACAAGCCTTTATTTGAAGCTGTAGGTGGCAGTGGGGGGAAGACATTGGAAGATGTTTTCTATGAGCGAGAGGTATGGCAGAAGTGGAAATATTATGGTTAATATGCTTTTGTTGTTGTTATCATGGGTTTTAGATGTTTTCTCACTTGGAGTCTCTTTTTATATTTCATTGGTTAAATAGATGCTTTGCAGTGAACATTGTGTTTTGGCATTCCCTTAGAGGGGCAGATCCTAGCAGCTCATAGATAGTTTCACATAAATTTGCCTGTGCTGAGTGTGTTTAGTGAAAACTTTAGAAGTGGGTTTTCCATGGTTAACCACAAAAGGAAGGCAAGAATGCCCTCACAGATACCAACTCTTCTCAGTTTGCTTCCTCTCACTCCTTAATCCATATGATCTGCAGGAAGGGTTTATATGTGGTTAAAATGCAGGCACAACTATACCTATGTGGGAATTATTCATATGGAAACTCATAGCCTAGTTTATTCCCTTTCCCTAAAAAGGCAGATTACATAATCAACTGGAGTCAGGTCCTTAGCTACTGCATTATTTAATGAAGAAAATTTTCATTTTTTCCCAAATGAGTTTGTTTCCACAAATCTAGAGAATTTTTGTAGTATATTCACTTGATGGAAACCATTGGCCCACCCATGCCTACATGATTGACTTAATATAGAGCCAGACTTCAGGGTTGGAATATATGCAGCTTGGGAACTTTCCTGTACCTAGACATTGGGCATTTTCCAATGGTCCACTTTCATAGAAAGAAATAGAAACAAGGCAAATAATACAACATATTAGGGATCTTTAAAACTACACAGGCTACACCAACATCACAAAGAGGCAGTCAAGGAAGCTGCTTTTCCCAGGGAAAAAAAATGAGCATCTACTGTACATACCAGGAGCAGCCTCCAATTAGTACTGTGTTACTTAGGGTTTGCAGAACAGCAGGATGGACTCTGTACCTCTTCTGCTTTCTTCCCATCCTAATATCAAAATGGAGCAAAGTGAAAAAACTGTTCAATTTGCAACTTAATTCTAGTTTTAAGAAACTTAATTTTCTTTTGCTTACTTAATTTTGTAGAACAAACCAATGCAACTGCATAGACTGTAGTTACAGAGCACCTAAAATCGGCTCACAGTGTCAGTCTGAATTCCAGAACACTGTCACACTGCCCTGAGAGAAAGAGAGCCTTAAATATCTCTTCAAATGTTTTGAAGTTGTGGCCAGGAATGAATATTTTACCAAAACTAGGCTATACCACCAACTGAAAGCAAGATAAATAATACTATGAAGTTAAACATACATTCCCTGAACACACCTTTCTGCTAACAGTGCTAGAATGTGAAGCCTGTCTTCTGAGTCCATAAATTTACTTTTTAAGTTGATACCTTCTACATTTGTCCATGGGATACTTCCTTAACATGTTTTGAGTTACCTCTACTCCCACTATTGGTCTAATTTGCATATTATTTAAGAATAAATAAGCACCACATAAGAAGAATATATTTCTTGTTTATTAATAATAAATAATAAATAATAAATAAATAAAATAATCTTGTTTATTACCTCATAAAAGTAGTATGTTGTAGACAAGCTGATGATCCATGTCATCTTTTTCCTTCTTTAGGTGCAAATGAATGTGCTGGCATTCAACAGACAATTCCACTATGGTGTGTTTTATGCATATGTAAAGTTGAAGGAGCAAGAGATGAGAAATATCGTGTGGATAGCAGAATGCATCTCACAGAGACATCGAACTAAAATCAACAGTTATATTCCAATTTTATAAGCCAGTAATGAGGCCTCAAATGCAGAAAATTATACAGTTGAAAGGAAGTTATTGAGTAAAGAAAGGCATTGTGTCTTACATTATCTAGATTATACAAAAGTAAGTCGTATCTCCTTTCCAGGAATTGCATATCCCCTGGAAGCCCAATAAACTGAACTTAAAACAAAGCAGTCCATTCTTATTTTTGGCAAACCTTTATCATTTTTTCCAAGTTTATGTCTCATTGCTCACTGACCTTGCACATTCATTTTAACTGACCCTGTGGCATTTTTGTACTCTCATTTAGTTATGTTAAAATCATACCTAAACAAGTATTTCACTCTTCCTTTTCCATCCATCTCCCCAACCTCAAACACTGGGTATCTGCTCTACTTTTTAGCTGTATGTTTATTCCATGCATTCACAAAAAACATACAGCATATTTGGTGAGTAATGTTGTCTTCTTTTACCCCCAGGACACTTGGATTGGTAAGCCTGAGAAAGACAGATTCCCACGATGATGTCAGTGTTGCTAAATTTGTGTGAGATATGTATATGTATATATATATATATATATATATATATATATATATATATATATATATATGAGAGATGGATAGATGGAAAGGGAGAAAGAGATATACAAACTATATAGATTTTTTGTTTTTTGACTTTATAGATATTTATGCGTATGGTTCTATCACACTTTTTTCAAGAAGAAAATTCCACTTGTTCCACTGTTCCTTCAGAAGAAAAAAATCAGATTTAATATGGCTGCTTCGTAAAGCTTAGAACCAGTGGAAAGGGTTACTCAGAAAAAAGAAAATACAAAAATACCTCACCAATCTTTTCTTTAAGTAGAAAGAGTGTTCTTAAATATAGTCTGTATTTGCTGTTCTTCAAGAATTAGACATGCCAGTCAACAAGATGCTTCAGCAGGTAAGGGAGCTTTCTTTCAGTCCTAACTACTTGAGTTCAATCCCTGGGAACTCACACGGTAGAAGAAAGGAACTTAGTACTGCAGGATTGCCTTTAATCTTTACACACACACACACACACACACACACACACACACACACACACACACACACGAAACAATTGTAAAAATAAAACTTAAAGAAGAACACAGATAATTTGAACTTTATTTTTATAAGCATATTTAACAAAATATATAAACACATTGTCTAAAATAGTATGCATAACCTAAGGATCACAACATTTTGTTGTGGAACATTTACACTGTGTGAAGATGTGTCACTCTGATTGATTTAATAAAAGCTAAATGGCCAATAGCTAGGCAGGAGGGTACAGCAGGGACTTTTCGACAGAGAGCACTCTGGAAAGAAGAAAAGTGAGGCATCAGTGGGACACAGAGAGAGCATGGCATGCAAAAGGAAAGATTAAAGCCATCTGGCAATATGTAAATGAATACAAATGGATTAACTTAAATTATAAGGGCTGGTAGGACAAGCTGAGCTTTCATAATTAACAATAGGTCTTCATGTCATTTTTTTGTGAGCTGGAAACCAAAAGAAAAATGTGTCTACACATTTTTTCTGTAGAAAAAAATCATTTATATGTATAAGAAAAATAATGATTTGTTGAACTAAGAAGGAAGCTAAGTACCTACTTCCTGAATGTAGATGCAATATACCCAGATGCTTCATGCTCATGCCATCACATCTTCTCAACCATGGTGGACTGTAGTCTCAAACTGTGAGTCAAAATAAACCCTTCCCTCAGGAAACTGCTTCCTGAACATAACACCAGTAGTACAGACACTAAGATCAACAATGGGATCTCCTGAAACTGAGAAGCTTCTGTAAGGCAAAGGACACAGTCAGCAAGACAAAACGGCAGCCGACAGACTGGGAAAAGATATTCACCAACCCCACATCTGACACAAGGTTGATCTCCAAAATATACAAAGAACTCAAGAAGCTAGTCCCCCAAACACCAAACAACCCAATTAAAAAGTGGGGTACAGGACTAAATAGACAATTCTCAATAGAGAAATCTAAAATGGCTGAAAGACACATAACAAAGTGTTCAACATCCTTAGCCATCAGGGAAATGCAAATCAAAACAACTCTGAGATACCATCTTACTCCTGTCAGAATGGCCAAAATCAAAAACACCAATGACAGTTTATGTTGGAGAGGATGTGGAGAAAGGGGAACACTTCTCCACTGCTGGTGGGAGTGCCAACTTGTACAGCCACTTCGGAAATCCGTATGGTGACTCCTCAAGAAAATGGGAATGCGTCTACCACAAGATCCAGCAATTCCACTCTTAGGCATATACCCAAAAGAAGCACATTCATACAACAAAGACATCTGTTCAGTGATGTTCATAGCAGCACTATTTGTAATAGCCAGAAACTGGAAGCAGCCTAGAAGCTTCAGTTGATGCCTCAACTGAAGAATGGATAGAGAAATTGTGGTACATTTACACAATGGAGTACTACTCAGCAGAAAAAAACAATGGAATCTTTAAATTTGCAGGCAAATGGATGAAACTAGAAGAAACCATTCTGAGAGAGGTAACTCAATCACAAAAAGACAAACATGATATGTACTCACACATATGTGGATTTTAGGCATAGAGTAAGGGATTACCAACCTACAATCCACACTGCCAGAGAAACTAGTAAACAAGGAGGACCCTAAAAGAGACAAACTTTGTCCCCTGGAGAAGGGAAAAGGGTCACCATCCCCTGAGCAAATTGAGAACATGGGAAGAAGAGGGAGGGAACTACGAGAATGATAAGGGAAGAAAAGGAAGAATGCAGAGGTCATGAGGGAGCAGAAAGGCTGAGTCAGGTGTAGGTTAGAAGAAAGGATATGTGATAGGCAGGGTTTTAGTTGGGGGGTTGGTAGGGGAGAAAGGGAGGGAGAAGGGAACTGGGATTGTCATGTAATTCAATCTTGTTTGTAATTCAAATTTTAAAAAAAGTAAAAAAAGATTCTTACATTCCGCCGCCGCAGACTGACCTGGAACTAGGTGAGTGAGCTCCTGCCCGCTCCCGACCCCAGACCAGAACACCCCACCACCCCCATCCCACCACCCCCTCCTGAGCCTGCCGGCTTGGGCCAGACACGCCCAGAGAGGGAGGAGCCCCCTGCCCCACCAATCTGCTAGCACTCCATTCTTACATTCCGCCGCCGCAGACTGACCTGGAACTAGGTGAGTGAGCTCCTGCCCGCTCCCGACCCCAGACCAGAACACCCCACCACCCCCATCCCACCACCCCCTCCTGAGCCTGCCGGCTTGGGCCAGACACGCCCAGAGAGGGAGGAGCCCCCTGCCCCACCAATCTGCTAGCACTCCATTCTTACATTCCGCCGCCGCAGACTGACCTGGAACTAGGTGAGTGAGCTCCTGCCCGCTCCCGACCCCAGACCAGAACACCCCACCACCCCCATCCCACCACCCCCGCCTGAGCCTGCCGGCTTGGGCCAGACAAGCCCAGGCAGGGAGGAGCTCCCTGTGCCCCAAATCTGGTAGCACCCCACTCTTCCATTCCGCCGAACGACCAAGAAACTAGGAACTAGCGAGGAGACCACCAGGAGCGTCGAGATCATCTAGAGTTGTGGACATCGAATTCCTAGCCCCCACACACCACTGGGCCACAAGAGGAGATAGAGAGAACCCACCCGCACCCACTAAAAGGATATGGGGAGAAGACAGAATAAGATTTCACTCAACAACACAAAGACCAACATGACACCACCAGAACCTAGGGACTCCACTCCGGCAAGAGCTGAAAAGCCCAACACAGAGCATGAAGATGAGATGGACCTCAAAAATTATCTCAGCAAGTTGATAGAGACCTTTAAAGAGGAAACAAGAAAATCCCTTAAAGAAATAGAAGAGAAAACAAACAAAAAATTAAATGAATTGGAGGAAAAGACAAACCAAAAAATTCAAGAAATAAATAAATCTCTTAAAGAATCCAAAGAAAGCCAAGAAAAAACATCCAAGCAAGTGAAGGAAGCTCTTGAAATAGTTCAAAACATGAAAGCTGAAATACACACAATAAAGAAAACACAGAATGAGACCATGTTGGAAATGGAAAGGTTGGATAAACGATCAGGAACTAAAGATGTAAGTGTATCCAACAGGATTCAAGAGATGGAAGAGAGAATCTCAGCCACTGAAGACTCGCTAGAGGATATACATTCATCCACCAAAGAGAACCTCAAGTCCAACAAAACCCTAACACAAAATATCCAGGAAATATGGGACACCGTAAAAAGGCCAAACCTAAGAATAATAGGTGTAGAAGAAGGTGAAGAAATACTGCTCAAAGGTACAGAAAACATATTCAACAAAATCATAGAAGAAAACTTCCCCAACCTACAGAAGGATATGCCTATGAAAGTACAAGAAGCTTACAGGACACCAAACAGACTGGACCACAAAAAGAAGTCGCCCCGACACATAATAATCAAAACACCAAATCTACAGAATAAAGAGAAAATATTAAGAGCAGCAAAGGAAAAAGGCCAAGTAACATATAAAGGCAAACCAATCAGAATCACACCCGACTTCTCAATGGAAACTCTGAAAGCCAGAAGGTCTTGGATAGATACCCTACAAGCACTAAGGGAGCATGGATGTCAACCCAGACTACTGTACCCAGCAAAACTTTCAATCACTATAGATGGAGAAAACAAGATATTCCACGACAAAAACAGATTTAAACAATACATATCAACAAATCCAGCACTACAGAAGGCTCTGGAAGGAAAACTCCAACCCAACGAACATAACTACACTCACAAAAACACTGTCAGTAGTTAATCGAATTTCACCAAACACAAAAAGAAACAGAAGGGCAAAATCCACACGCAATGATACCACCAACAATAAATCCAAAACTAAGAAGAACCAATGAACAATGGACGTTAATATCCCTGAATGTCAATGGTCTTAACTTACCCATAAAAAGATACAGGCTAACAGAATGGATACGAAGACAGAATCCATCCTTCTGCTGTTTACAAGAAACACACCTCAAATTCAAAGACAGGCGATACCTCAGAGTAAAAGGATGGGAAAAGATTTTCCAATCAAATGGGCTCAAGAAACAAGCTGGGGTAGCAATACTAATATCTAACAAATTAGACTTTAAACTGAAAGCAATCAAAAGAGATAAAGAAGGGCATTTCATACTCATCACAGGAAAAGTCCATCAAGACGAAGTCTCAATCCTGAACATCTATGCCCCTAATACAAAAGCATCCACTTTTGTAAAAGAAACATTACTAAAGCTCAAACCACACATAAAACCACACACACTTATAGTAGGAGACTTCAACACCCCCCTTATACCACTGGACAGAACTACTAGACAGAAACTTAACAAAGAAACAAAGGATCTGAAAGAAGTTATGACACAACTGGGTTTAACAGATATCTATAGAACATTCCATCCAAACACAAAAGAATATACCTTCTTCTCAGCGCCACATGGAACCTTCTCAAAAATTGACCACATAGTTGGCAGCAAAGCAAACCTCCACAGGTACAAAAGTATTGAAATAACCCCCTGTATCTTATCAGACCACCATGCATTAAAGCTAGAATTCAACAGCAATACGAATTGCAGAAAACCTACATTTACGTGGAAAATGAATAACTCCCAATTGCACCATTCCTTGGTTGAGGAAGAAATAAAAAAAGAAATCAAAGACTTTCTAGAATTTAATGAGAATGTAGACACAACATACCCGAACTTATGGGACACCCTGAAAGCAGTGCTAAGAGGGAAGTTCATAGCACTAAGTGCTCACATGAAGAAACTGGAGGAAAGTCACATTAGAGAATTGACAGAACAACTGAAAGCTTTAGAGCAAGAGGAAGCAAACTCACCAAGGAGGAGTAGACGCCAGGAAATAATCAACCTGAGAGCCGAAATCAACAAAGTAGAAACTAGGAAAACAGTACAAAGAATCAATGAAACAAAGAGTTGGTTCTTTGAGAAGATCAACAAGATAGACAAGCCTCTAGCCAAACTAACCAAAAGGCAGAGAGAGAGCATGCTAATTAACAAAATCAGAAATGAAAAGGGAGACATAACAACGGACACTGAGGAAATCCAGAGAATCTTTAGGTCATACTTTGAAAACCTGTATTCCACAAAATTGGAAAACCTAAAGGAAATGGACAACTTTCTGGATAAATATCACTTACCAAAATTAAATCAAGATCAGATAGACAGTTTAAATCGAACTATAACCCCTAATGAGATAGAAGCAGTAATCAAAAGCCTCCCAACCAAAAAAAGCCCAGGGCCAGATGGCTTCACTGCAGAATTCTACCAGAAATTCAAACAAGAGCTAATTCCAGTACTCCTCAAACTGTTCCACACAATAGAAGCAGATGGGATATTGCCAAACTCTTTCTATGAGGCTACAATCACTTTGATACCCAAGCCTCACAAAGATATGACTAAGAAAGAGAACTACAGACCGATATCCCTCATGAACATCGATGCTAAAATACTCAATAAAATATTGGCCAACCGAATACAAGAACATATCAGAAAAATCATCCACCATGATCAAGTAGGCTTTATCCCAGGGATGCAAGGATGGTTCAACATACGAAAATCCATCAATGTAATCCACTATATAAACAAACTTAAAAAGAAAAACCACATGATCATCTCACTAGATGCTGAAAAAGCCTTTGACAAAATCCAACATCCCTTCATGATAAAGATCTTGGAGAGAACAGGAATAACAGGAACATATCTAAACATGATCAAGGCAATATATACCAAACCAATAGCCAACATCAAAGTAAATGGAGAGAAACTCAAAGCGTTTCCTCTAAAATCAGGAACAAGACAAGGCTGTCCACTCTCTCCATATCTCTTCAATATTGTACTTGAAGTTCTGGCTATAGCAATAAGACAAGAAAAGGGGATCAAAGGGATACAAATTGGAAAGGATGAAGTAAAACTTTCACTATTTGCAGACGACATGATAGTCTACATTAGTGACCCGAAAAACTCTACCAGGGAACTCCTACGGCTGATAAACACCTTCAGCAAGGTAGCAGGATACAAAATTAACTCAAAAAAATCAGTAGCCCTACTATACACAGATGATAAATCCAATGAGAAAGAAATCAGGGAAACATCACCTTTCACAATATCCACAAGCAACATAAAATACCTGGGGGTAACACTAACCAAAAAAGTGAAAGACCTGTACAATAAGAACTTTGAGACTTTAAAGAAAGAAATTAAAGAAGATACCAGAAAATGGAAAGATCTCCCATGCTCATGGATAGGTAGAATTAACATAGTAAAAATGGCAATCCTGCCAAAAGCAATCTACAGATTCAATGCAATCCCCATCAAAATCCCAACACAGTTTTTCACAGACATTGAAAGAACAATACTCAACTTTATATGGAAAAATAAAAAGCCCAGGATAGCCAAAACAACTCTTTACAATAAAGGATCTTCTGGAGGCATCACCATCCCCGACTTCAAGCTCTACTATAGAGCCATAGTTCTGAAAACAGCTTGGTATTGGCACAAAAATAGACTGATAGACCAATGGAATCGAATTGAAAACCCTGATATCGACCCACGCACCTATGGATACCTTATTTTTGACAAAGGTGCTAAATCTATACAATGGAAAAAAGACAGCATCTTCAACAAATGGTGCTGGTACAATTGGATTCGGACATGCAGAAAATTACAGATAGATCCATACCTGTCACCATGCACAAAACTTAAGTGCAAATGGATCAAAGATCTCAGCATAAATCCAACCACACTGAATCTTCTAGAAGAGAAAGTGGGAACTACCCTTGAACAAATTGGCACAGGAGACCACTTCCTGAACATTACGCCAGAAGCACAGACATTGAGGTCTGCAATTAATAAATGGGACCTCCTGAAACTGAGAAGCTTCTGCAAGGCAAAGGAAACAGTCAGTAGGATAAAACGACCACCCACAGAATGGGAAAAGATCTTCACCGATCCCACATCTGACAGAGGACTGATTTCCAAAATATATAAGGAGCTCAAGAAGCTAGCCACCAAAACACCAAACAACGAAATTAAAAAGTGGGGTGCAGAACTAAATAGGGAATTCTCAACAGAGGAATCTGAAATGGCTGAAAGACACTTAAAAAAGTGCTCAAAATCATTGGCCATCAGAGAAATGCAACTCAAAACAACTCTGAGATACCATCTCACGCCTGTCAGAATGGCTAAAATAAAAAACACCAATGACAATCTATGCTGGAGAGGATGTGGAGAAAAAGGAACACTCCTCCATTGCTGGTGGGAGTGCGATCTTGTAAGACCACTCTGGAAATCAGTATGGCGGTTGCTCAGAAAAATGGGAATCAGTGTACCTCAAGATCCAGCCATTCCTCTCTTGGGTATATACCCAAATAGGGCATGTACTTACAACAAGGACATATGTTCAACCATGTTCATAGCAGCATTGTTTGTAATAGCCAGAACCTGGAAACAACCTAGATGCCCCTCTATTGAAGAATGGATTGAGAAAATGTGGTACATTTATACAATGGAGTACTACTCAGCAGAAAAAAGCAATGGAATCTTGAAATTCGCAGGCAAATGGATGGAACTAGAGGAAACCATCCTGAGTGAGGTAACCCAGTCACAAAAAGACAAGCAAGGTATGTACTCACTGATATATGAATTTTAGACATAGAACAAAAGACTACCAGTATATAATGCTCTTCACCAAAGAAACTAGGAAACATGAAGGACTCTAAGGGTTAAATGGTCCCCAGGAATGGAAATGGCATGAACTCCCGAACTAATTGGGGGCATGAGGGTGGGGGGGGGAAGGAGCTGCTACAATAAGAGCAAGAGAAGAGGAGAAGAGGAGAGGAAATGGAGGGGCAGAAACATTGAGTTGGGGGAAGAATAGAGGAAAGAGAGCAAGATGAGAGAAACGATATCAGAGGGAGCCACTGTAGGCCCGAGAAGGGATCAGGAACCAGGGAGATCTCCAGAGACCTACAAGGATGACACGATCTGACAATCCAGGCAATGGTGGAGAGGATAACCTAAAAACCCTCCCCCTAAAATGAGATTGATGACTTCTCTTTATGCCATCCTAGAGCCCTCACCCAGTGGCTGATGGAAACAGAGACAGACATCCACAGATATACAATGAGCCGAAATCGGGAATTTAGTTGAAGAGAGGGAGGAATGAAGAACGAAGGGGTCTGTACTAGGATGGAGAAACCCACAGGAACTGTTGGCCTGAACAAGGGAGAGCACATCGACCCCAGATGCTGTCCAGGAGGCCTGTACAAGACTGATCCAGACCCCAGAACATAGATGTCAATAAGGAGGCCTCTGCACTCCAGGGAGCCTCTGGTAGTGGATTAGTATTTTTCCCTGGTGCAAGAAGGGACTTTGAGAGCCCATCCCATATGAAGGGTTACACTCTGGCCCTGGACACATGGGGAAGGGCCCAGGATCAGCATAGGAAGACTTGGTGGACTTTGCTGAGCTCCCGTTGAGGGCCCTACCCTGCCTGGGGAGTAGTGGGTGGATGGGGTTGGGGGGATGGGCTGGGGGTGGGGGAGAAAGTTTGGGGGTGAGGGGAGGAAGAGGGAGAAGGGACTTGAAATAAGCTTGTTCCCTAACTAGAACTAATAAAATAAAATAAAATTTAAAAAAAACAAAAAAGTAAAAAAAAAAAAGTTGGGAAAAAAAGAAAAGAATTCCCACAGGATGACATTGGAAACAACTATATTGACATCCAGTCTAGTCTGTAGAACCCCATCCCACTCTAGATAAGGACCCGGACCCATGGGAAAGAATGTTCGAGGGAGATGGAACAGGAAGCACAAAATTCCATGGGATAGGAATGAACTTGGCAGGCTGGAAGGAAGTATGGCAGAAGGAGAGTAGAAGCGGAGAACTAGTTTGTGCCACTTCCAGCCATGTGGCCACTTTCCCATGTGTCTATGAAGCAGGGCAGTTGTGGTGGGGCAGACTTGTGTTATAAAGATGACTTTGGTTGCTCAATGTAGAATGAAATCAAGGGTGTTGAAAGGAGAGGCATGAAGCCCACAGGAGTGTTATGAATTTCCAGGTAACACAGAGGATGAGTTCCAGTGAGCTCATGAGGAAATGAGAAGAATATGCAATTCAGGGGGTGTGGCTGGAGGTATAAGGAGTGTCAAGCAGAGGGCAAATCCAGAGAGCACTGGGCTTTGGGCCCTTGGACTAATGGCTTCCTCTCTCTGGTCCTTGGGCTCCAGTGGACTAAGCCCTGGTTGTCTGAGAGTCTGTCTGTGGGGCTCAGTCAGACCTGTGAACTCCTTAGCTAGAGGTTCTGTTTGCCAGCAAGAGTGATGCTCACATGCCTCGGGCACTGGAGTGGCAGTATGGGATGCAGGATATGGCACCAGCCAGATAGCCAAGCTCCTTCATTCCTCTGACAGCGGCAATTCTGCAGGCCAGAAGTGCCACCCAGGAAAATGCGACTCTAGGAGGATGTGGTTGATGCTGTTCTGCTCCTCTGGGGAGAGTGGCTGGGGGGGAAGGATGGACAGAAACAGACAGCTACAGAAACAGCAGCCCACCCCCTTAGCCTCACCCTTGTTGAAGGGACCGCACTCTAATGATGTCTGTCAGCTATCTTGAATCATTTGCCCTCTCTCCCTCCCCACTGCCCTCCTTCACCACTGACTGCTCTGAAATTGCTCTGAAATTGAAGATGAACAGTTGATACTCAGCTGCTCTGTCTTCTAGTCAGTCGACAACCTTACTGAAAAACAAAAAAGCAAAAAGCAAAAACCACATCTTGCTGGCTCCGTGTGTGCCCTGAGGACTAAATAAACTGAGGTTCACCCCTGTGGTGGGAGAACATCCAAGCTAAAGTTCTGGAGACATATGGATTGATAGGTGTGAAATGAACACCCACTGATGGCCAGGTCTTTGAAGCATGTCTCTGATCCTTGTCCTAAAAGCCACATAATAAGTCATACCCTACCTGCCACAGGTGAAGAGACAATGACTAAGCATTGCAGATTACAATTGTGGGTGAAACTAACTTTTACAAAATGTAAAATTCAGGAGAGACAAAAATCTTAGACCTTCTACAAACCAAATGAATGGGTATAATTAAAAAGTGTTACTTTGATTAGAAAAAAAAATAAACCCTTCCCTCTCAAAATCATTTCATTGGGTAGTTTGTGACATCCACACAACAAAGTTACTATGACAGAAAATTGATACTGAAGTTGCTACAATAAACCTGATTATATGATTCATGGGCATTTAAAGTTGGTTTGTGTGAGAAATTGATTTGGGAAGTTCTGGATTAGAACAGCCCTGGAATCTTCTAAGCAGTGCCTAATGGGCCAGTCTGATAAGAGTTTGAAAGGGCAGAATACTAAGAGAAATCCAGACAGTAGAGTCCCATCTCATAAGATTTCTGAAGTCCTCTAGTGAGTACTCAGCTAGAGGCCATTCATGTGATGGTGTTTACAGAATTAGCTGTATTCTGCCTGTGTCATAAAAAGTTGACAGAAACTGGATTCAAAAAAATTGACTGTTTGCTTGCTAGAAGAAATTTCAGGACAGTGTGGCATTCAGACCATGTCATGGTTACTACTCATTGCTTTTATCAAAGTCTATCTACAGTGAGAGAAAACAACAAGAACAGAATGACATGAAAACATGCCTTAGGGGAAAAAGGAGTATGAATAAATTGGAAATTACAGACAAGGTAGCTGTAGACAACACTGTGATATTTACTAAAAAGATTAGCACCGTTAAAGCGAGCCCTCTTTTCTGCACTGTGACAATTAAAAAGGTGCCCTGAAGGCAAGACCCAATTGGTCACAGAATCCCATCTGTGAAAATTAAAGTTAACTTCAAAGGAGTATGTTTGAGCTGAGAATACTAGGAGAACTGAAGGGACCCTATGCTCAAAACTACTCCCTGGGGAACTTTTTGGGTTTTCTTGTTTTACAGGTTCAGGCTCAAAGGTACAGAAAGGCTGCTACAACCATGGGCCAGAGGTTGAGAGGAAGGATACTTCTTAAGATAGCAGAAATCAGTTTGCATGCATGTAGTCTGTGAGAGTGATGGAGCCAGGGAGCATTGTACCAAGGATCTAGAAACCTTCTGAGGCCAAGCAATATTAATGAGGTTATATGTCCCACAAGGAGGTCATGTGAGACAACCATATGAAAGGAAGGTAAAGGCAAGTTCTGATGGAGGCCCTAGGATGTTGTAGGTGCCAGGATTATGGGATATCTGCTGAAGCAAGTTATAGGCACAGATTGGAGCCAGAGGAGAGAGAGAGAGAGAGAGAGAGAGAGAGAGAGAGATCATAGATGTTGGAGGCAGCAGAATGGGAGAGACAGGAATTCCAAAGGCCACTGGAACCTAAATTATTCTATCAAGAACCCCAAATTCTGGATATGGGAAAACAGTGGTTGACATTTCCCCTTCTTGGTTTCAGTTTTTCTTTTATATCCTCCTGTTCTTCATTTTTGAAATGGAGGCATTTATTCCATATGTAACTTGGTTATTTTATTTTACTTTCTAGGAGTTTATAGTTAGTAGATTGTCTTGAGTCTTAAGAAAAGACTGAACCATAGCAAGCAAGAAGACTAGAATTTATTTTCTATTCTATGTGAGTAGTTTTGGTTGGCTGGTTAGCCTTTTTATTTCTATCTTTGTGTTTGTTTTGAGACAGTCTTGATATGGAGCCATGATTTGCCCTTGATCTTTGTGACTTTGGATCCTAATATTCAGATTACAAACATATGCTGATTTCTTCTATTTTTGAAGCTGTCACCTTCACCATTCTTTTCCCTATCCTGCTTCCAGTACTTCATTAACCTCTCAGTTTCCATCTCTGTCATCTGTTGTACCTCATCTTGGAGTCGTATAGTCTAGTGAATTCCACCCCCCAGATTCCTTCCAATCATCAGTCTACCTGCTGATTCATACCTTCTGCACCCCCTCCTTTTAGCATTACCATCATGACCTTACAGGATCTCCTTCCAACTGTGGTCTGAAACCTGTTGGGACTGGAGTAAGGTTTAGCAGTTGGACATGTCAAGACATTTACAGAACATCTAAAAAGAAACCATTGTTTAATATGTTCTGATGCTTCAGGAATGCATAACAATTAATGAGACAGTAGAAGCAGCCTGAATCTAGGTAAACTTGATTTAAGGATGGTGTTTTCAGCAATGAAGGCATGTGTGAAGCAACCAGCCTAATGTGCCCCATCTCACTGGCTGCTCAGCATAGTGGCAGTGTAGCATAACATGGAGAACAAGAGAAACCTGCAGACAGTGTGACTGCATGTTGATCAGCTCCGAAGGTTTCCTTAATATTAGCACTCGGGATTACCACTTTGAAATGCTGTAAGTAATGTTTTAGATCCACAGAAAAGAAAGACATGGGGTACATTGGATTATAGATCAGCTTAGTTTTCTGTTTGGCCTTGTTACTTTCAACCAGAATTCTCTCTATTGTGAAAATCATAGTATGATTCATTTTTAGTCATTTTTTCTCCATTTGGAAGTATACTTGCATGTGTGAGTGCGCACACACACACACACACACACACACACACACACACACACACACACACACACACTTCTAGGAAGTATATATGACCTTATAAGAGGACATCATTCTAAGTGATTTCATCCTTTATGCTTTACAACAGTTGAGTTCAGGAGTTTTGATGTCATTTTGGATGACAACATAATCTTAAAACATGTCATATATACACAAGAAGAAAATGAAAAACTTATATTAAGGGCCAAATCACTTTCCTAAATCATTTCTTCTTCATATCTTCATTTTTTCCACCTGAGCTCTCATCGATTATTTCCCAGCTGCTTTTCTGTCCTTGGTCACCTTGTGATTTGCTTACCAGTTTCTACCACTGCCTGAGGGCTTGACTACTGACTGAAGTCCAACCCACTAGAGAGTGGCTCAGCAAGGATGATGTCTGTATGCTTATGCTAGGGAAAGTCAATTGGAACTATTTTTAGAGAAGGAAGATAATCAATTAGAAGGTCCATGTAAGACCAGTATTTTAAAAAGGAGATACTCTACCAGATTCACAAGTGACATTTAAAACCTGTAACCATTGACCACATGGAAAGTATAGAAAGAGTTCTTCAGTAATAGTTGACTTCAGACCCTGAAAGACTAGTTGTACTAGTGTTTAGTTACAATCCGTGTCATGCATGTGGCTTCCTTATAAACAATAACATGCACTTGGCTTTCTTACAAACAGCATAGCCCATGTCTTTCTCTTAAGCAACAATAACACAGAATATGGCTTATGAACAATAACTTGACTGTAGCAGCAAAAGTCATCATTAACATTTATTTTGTCAATGCTGGGAATTGATACTATATGCTAGACATGTGTCCTGCCACTGAACTACATACCAGCCCAATTTTCCTTACTTTTTCAGCAGTAATTTCATATTTTCAGTAATTTATACTTTTCTATTTTGTAAAGGGCATGTGGTCCTCATGCCCATAGTTAGCACTAGAGAAACCAGGAATGTTAAACATTCAGACTTGTCTCCATGGAAGGGATGTGTATACCATTTTTCCACCTAGAAGGCTGGGAATTGATGTAGTTAATAGGTAATCTGTGCTATATGTATGTAGGGCCAAGCCATACGGGAATCCCAAGACTTTTATATTTATCTCAGATTCTCCCTCCCTAACATTTATCCTGAGCATTGCTTCTCAGTCAATATAGTCCAAGCTTAGGGGAGGTGCCACATGTACTTCACAGCTTTGTGACTTCTACTTGTAATCTCTCTGTATCTTGAGACCACACCAGGTCCTAGGTCCTTAAACTATAGAGCCCCATCTTTATTGAAGAGCTCACAAGTCTTTGCAAAAGAGTTCCAATGTAGTCATGCCTCAAGCTTTGTTGTGTACATGGGGTTGGGACAATTGTCACCATGAAGCTCCAAAATTGTGCTGTACAACATGTCTAAAATAAACAGCGTGGCCTCAGACTCTAGACATTAGAACTAACAAAGGCTAACTAACTTATGTTGAACTGGATTCCCTTCTTGCCTCATGTGGGTCATGGTGTTTACCCAAGTCATTTTAGTGGAGAGGAAACTGTGGTCCATGCCAAACAAGTATTCACTTAAGACTACCCATAACTCCAAGAAATTTAAAGAACAATGTTCCTTCCATCTATTCTTATCAGCCACTTCTTTTTTCCCTTTTTTATTAAATTAGTTGCTTTATAAAACATTGCAGATGTCATACAGAGACCACTCCCACCCCCAAAAAATACACACACACTATTTTCTTTTGTAGGCTTTCTAAAATTAAAGCTCACAATTATTCAAACTGAATTTGGCTATTAATGCTGAGATGCATGACTCACTGTATAATATGCTGTCTGCTTCACATTTGGGGTTGTTTCAATTTAGACTTTAAAACAATTTTGATTTCCAAGACAGGTAACCAATGTCCTTTGGGTTATCTCTGTAATATCACCATGAATTTTTAAAACTTAAGATAGTTGAGGAGGCCAGTTCCTGTCCAGTAGGTCACTGGGACAAAAGATATTTTAAAAAGAGAAAGGAAACAGAGCTGAGGGTTTGGAGAGTTTTGTTTTGTTTCATTTTGGTTTTGTATCTGCTTGCTCTGTTTTGTCTTATTGCTACCCTGAAAGAGATCAAACTAGCTTTGTGCATTCGAGGCAAGAACTACATGACTGAGCTGTATCCTCAGCTAAGACTTTAGTAATATGCAGGATTAGATTTTAATTCATTAGCATATCTCACAATATTTGAAGAGACCTGGAAGGTTAAAGACTATTAATCTCACTCCAGCACTCCAGATCCTCTGATTTACCCTGATGGTGTGATATCTGTAGTACATGCTGAATAAATTACTCAGAGCCTCAGAAACCTATTAGGAGAAGAAAAAAAGGGTGAAAACTGGCAAAATCATGCACATGAAGCGTGTGCTTTAAGCAATTAACACCGAAGCTTATGCCCCATGCTGGGTGTAATTTATGAGATCTTAGCCTTACATTAGCAATGAACATTTTAACATAAGTCATTAGAATGAATTTAATAATTTGGATTCACAGGTAGTTTAGAAATATGATCACCATTAAAGCATAGTTTCTTCAAATAATGAATATCTTCTGACCTATTTATGGACTCTAGGGTAGGAGACTCAATTGCAGAGTCTGAGGAAGGGAGAAAAAAATCTTTAGGGAGAAATGGGAAGGTTTTTAATTTTAAAAATAATTGGCCTATGAGATAGCTCAGCAGGTGAAGGTTTGAGTGCAATCCCTCGGCCCCACATGGTGGTAGGGAGAGAATGGGCTCCACAGGTTGTGCTTTGATTTCCACACCTGTGCTGTGGTGTTTGTACCCCCACACACTCATGAATAAATAAAATGCAAGTAATCCATGTAGTTTTCTTACCCAAGGGTAAGATGCTTTTACCTACTGAGCAGAACAAGCAGGCTGCAAGGAGGAGAGCCCGGTGTAGGTGAAAAAGTATTCCATGCCTGGCCAACAAAGTGAAGCACTTCAGTCATGAGGAGGGCACAGGGGCTGAGGTCACAACTATTTTGAACTCCAACTAAATTGAAAATATGATTCAAAGTACCTATAAACTGCTTCTTAAAAATTGATATATACACTGGTCCTGGTTTTTGCAAGTATAATAGATTAAATTTTTGTGAATCGGTTTAGATAAATGCTGATCAGAGATATTTCCTGAAGCCTATCTTTAGAACTAAGTAATCAAGTAGGGAAAATTACTTTTGAGGCTTTATCATCAATAGAAAAAGAATTTGCTTTCCCCTACTCCCTCATTTTAACCTCGAAATGAAGCAGTTCTATCTTACAGCTATCTACTTATTTAAAGCTGAGGGAAGTGTATCAAATGGAAGACTAGACACAGCCTGGTTAGACACGGGACCCACTCTGTAAACACTAGAAATCTAGGAAAAACAGGTAGAAACTTCAATCCATCTGCTTCCAGAGGGCAGCATAGCCTCTGTGTTGAGGAAGTGACCACTGGCGGTTCTGCGTGCGGCCACTTTGAGGAAGGACTGCGGAGACAGTAATTGGTTTAAATTGGTAGCAGCTGGACACTGCTGACCCTGCTGAGCCCCACAGAGAGGCTGCACTAAACACAGGAGTGGTTTGAAAATGTGGAAACCCAGCAGGAAGGACAAAAGGAAAGACTCTGCAAAAACAAAACAGAAAGCAGAGCTTCATTCAAAAGAAACCTCAGTAGAGCCTGACTTCAAAAACAAACAGTCCAGCTTAGAACCATGAGAAATGCCCACTTGAAGAGATAGTTCAGGAAAAATGAGCAAAAATCTATCTCATTGATGTCAAAAGGAAAGCATTACTTAACGTTTAACAATTTCCCCTTCCTTTCTCTTTTCCTTTTTCTTACAGTTTTGGGCTTTTCCTACATGTTTATTCACCAGTATATAATTATTACAGTATAAGCTCTTTACATAATTAGGGAAGAATAGACTCCAAACATGAAAATAAATGCTACCTTTAAATGCAACTTACGGGTACTGTGAGAGCAACAAGGCCAGTGTTGCTGAGGAGCAGAGGAAGCCAGTGCCACGGCTGTGGCTCCGAATCAAAGGGCCCACAAGCAAAGACTTGACCACTCTGTTGGGGCTTGAAAGACTCACCTCAGATCCAAAGGGCTAGCAAAGAGTGATTCCCACCTCCTCGGATATGTTTATAGACACAGCAGAACAGCATTCTGTTTAAATAGAAAGTGTCTACTTATTGCATAAACTCATATAAATTGGTAGGTGTTCTTTTTAGACAAAAAAAAAAGTGAAAACGGCTCCATTAACTTTTAGGGATCAAGTAATTCTGTCAGGTGTAAGCTCAGAGCCAGAATTTAAGAAAAGGACTTCTTAAATATTCATTTAAAAAACTAATGGGAAAATACATGACACATTTATTTTTAAATCCGCAGCATCTCAGCTAGTGTGTCAAAGCACACAGCTGGTTCCTCCTGTGGGTTGCAGGGTGGAGAGATGTTCATCTCACAGCCCTCAGGATGCCACTACCTGTAGTGTCCTCTAATCTGTATTACCTTTTCTGCCTACCCCAGAGTGCTGTACCAATGTATCATTTTATTCAGATGCAGTGATGTGAAAAACATCAAAGCAGTTCCAACCAAGAACGATAAGAAATTAATAACAATACTTTCCCCCAAGAGATTGATATCAGGACCAACAGAGGCTGTTTTCATGTTTTTACCGTATCCTTTGTGGACTTCAAAATACCTGTCCTTCACAATTTATTTTGTATGTTCTTGAGAAATTAGCATTCATCACATTATCTGTGTCAAAATGAAGGGCTCTTTTTCTTATAGCAAAATCCAAACTAAAAACCAACAAAATATTGCCATGAGTAAATTAACATATATGATTTCATCTTTAAAAACTGATTTATTAGCTGGGCAGCGGTGACACACACCTTTACTTCCAGCATGTCAGGAGGCAGAGGCAGGCAGATCTCTGAGTTTGAGGCCAGCCTGATCCACAGAGTGAGTTCCATGACAGTCAGGGATGGACCGAGAAATCCTGTCTCTAAAAAACAAACAAAAAATGATTTACTTATTTTTACTTCATGTGTATGGGTGTTTTTACTACATGTGTGCTTGTGCACTGTGTGCGTGCAGTGGGTCTGCAAGCCAGAAGAGGGCATGAGATCTTCTGAACTGGAGTTACACCAGTTTCAAACACCATGTGGGCCCTGGGAAATGAAGCCAGGTCCTCTGCACGAAAAAACAAGTGTTGTTAACCACTGAGCTATCTCCCCATGCCCAATATGTATGATATCTTAATGTCTCTATTATCCATCAGTCTACTTCCATGGTCATATCTTGAACTAACAACCTTAGTGTACTACTCCAAGTATCCTTTGTTTCTTTATTTAATATAGCTTGCTGGGAAAAAAAAACTTTAATTTCTCATTGCTATCTTTCATAACAAAACCAAGAAATAAGTTGTGTAATTGAATTAGGATGCTGAAATGTAAGCACAAATGCATGTTTGGAAATATAGAGAATGCCTCACTTAAAAATGCTCAAGTTAGAATTTTCACCTTTTGCCCTACTTAAGTATTATTGAAATACTTTAAAAAGTGCATTTTCCTTTTTTCCAGAACTTCAGTTGCTTGTTCCACCTGACTTTGAAAAACTGATTACATCAAATGAAATGTAGTTGTCTAAGTGATATAGTATGCAAAAAATAACATCTTGATTTCTGAGAAAATGCACTTCACTGCACTTCCTGAGTAACTCCAAATTATGCTATTCTAGACATCAGTGTTTACTCAGAGTTTAGATGTAGTCTCTGAAAACAGTATGTTCTAAACCTTTACCATCATTTGTGTGTCCCACATCAAGGGTGCAATAATTCCAACTCCTCTCATGTGGCATTTTCCTTGCATATTTGCTTTTTTTTTTTTTACTGCCACTCAGCTGCATTTTCTATAAAGACCTGTGATATATGTTACTTGTTGTTATTGAATAGCTATTCAAGTCAGACAATCCAAGGCCATCATTATGTTAAACTTAGGTTATTTATAGAAACCCATAGACATTTTCACAATTGGTTTTACCTCCTACATGGGAGGCACAATCAAGAAACATAGAACTGGCTACTGGTCTGACTCAACTATTCCTGTTCAAAACCTCTATTCACAGTGGAACTGAGAGTGGAATGAGGAAAATCAGACTCCCCTTCTGTTTCCTTCCTTTACATTGCAAATAAAGTTCACAGATCTGAAGAAATCCTCTCTCCATTGAACCTAAAACCAGTGAAAATAACATGATAAAATCCAATCATCAGTCTGAAAGAGGAGAGCAGCAAAGAGAAATAATTAGGCTATAGTCTCAATTGGGCATTCTCAAAGTGCCCTAATTCACCATAGCATGAAATCGTTGATAGCTCCTTGATCGTGACCCCACACGCATAGCACTTCGCTTTGGTGCAGAGTTTTTGAATGTGTGTAAATTCTACATGAGAATAGCACTTTTGCTTATCCATGTGGTCACAGCCATGAACCAGACAGTTGGGCTTGCTACTGTTGTGGCAACCTTTCCTCTCTCTTGAGATCCTCCCAGTCCTTAGCACTATAATACCCCTACCTCATTTAGAGGAGGAATCCTCCAGATGATCATAGTCCTTGGCAAGATGACCAGTTACCACTACCTAAGTGTATTCTGGAAAAGAAGAGAAAGCAATGTGGAAAGCTCTGCTATGGCTTTTCAGTCTGTGTCTTAAACTTCCACCAATAGGGCATTCCCTAGCTCACTAACAAGATCACTCACATTGGAAGCTCTTGTGGCTTATTGATTATGGTTGTAGTTAGAACATCCATGTCTGAAGGGCCTGCAACAGTGGAGAGTTAGATATAGTACCAAGGAAGGAGTGACTTCCCATCTTTATGAATGATATGGACTCAGGAGAAACCAGAGTCGGTGGCTAGGGAATGTCTCAATGGTAAAAACCCACACCCAGTCTGTACAAAACCCTGGGTTTGAAAAATCAATGAAGCCATAATCCAAATATTGAATTTTGGCATTTGTCTCAGGCAATGTGATAAATTCTCATGATGTCAGACAAGGTAGGAAACCAGAGCTCCCAGTCAGCCCAGTCAAAAGTCAATGCTCTACAGAAATTGTTGCTAAGCCATGCTGTTCAGATTCAATTTTGCTTTTTGTAGTATTTTCAACTTAAGAAATGGTGAATCTTAATAGGACATAACCCTATTGGAAGCTGATGAGGGTCTTTAGGATTTCATAGCTAAAAGAGATAGTCAACTGGGATAAATTGACTATCATTGGATTACTTAATGTGGCCTTAAAAAGATCCCTCTGAAATAAGCTGAAGCTGTTCAGCTTGATGGTTGACTCTGGGAGTCTTTAAGGGTGTGATTCTCTGGCTAAAGTGAGTTAAGATGAGAATCCTGATTGGATGACAATTGAATACTTTTTGTAATACTATAAATTATTTTATTTTTGGTTACACTTTTATTCTGGGTATTTATACAAAATGAATTTCTAAAAATTCATGTGAAAACTTACCTAGTATGGTAAAAGCTTCATATATTAAAATGTAAACCAAATTCCTGCCTTCTAGAGGAGCAGTTAGTAATCTTAACTACTGAGCCATCTCTTTAGCCCACTAGGAGTTACAGTGCCAAATAAAACTGACTTTATTTCTCCCAGCACTTATCAACTGCCAGTAATCCTCAACCAGTTATAGTTCCCATGCTATAAAGACAGAGAGACAGAAAGTGAAAATGGAGTAAACCTTTAGCTGTGTATAGTGGCACATGTCATTAATCCCAGAACTCCGGAGGCAGAGGCAGGTAAATTCCCTGAGTTTGATATCAGCCTAGTCTACAAACAAAATTCCAGGACCATAGAGCTACACAGAGAAACCCTGTCCTGAAAATTAAAGCACAAAAACAAAAAAAAAGAAAGGAAAATGAAAAAAGATAGAGACTGGAGTTGCCCTGTAATTGGCAGCAACACACCTACTAAACACTACAGTGCTGTAAATGGGTTACCTGATTCTGAGATGTCAGCCAATGAGGATTCCCAGACTTTACAGACTATTGTCAATGCTTATTGACTATCCAGAACATGATAGTAAGCCCCTGCTGCTGAAGACTACATACTTGAATCATAGGGCATGGATGAACCAAGCTGGTGCTCACCAGGAAGCTTCATCACTACTGGCTATCTTCTGTGGTGTTAAAAGGTGCTATGCATGCTACCAAATGAGAAAAACAATCATGAATCTTATCCAGCTGTGAACCCTGAAAGGTGTAATAGCATATGATAACTGGCCTGGCAAGATATGCCGAATAGTATAATAAAGACACTAGACTCATGGGAGTAACCAACTGCCTGCTGATTGGATTTAAGTTCTGCTTTACAGGATGAAGCCCATACCTGCCAGCACTGTTGGGCCAAGAACTATGACTACAAAGGTCATAGGCAGTAGGAAGAGTTTACTATTAGTCTATTAAGTAGACATAGTATTAACCTGACTCCTAATCCTTATCATTACATCTATGCATCTTGAAGTCCTCATCAGAGATGCTTCTATTTGTAGTAGAGACCATGATTAGCACAGAGACCTATAATTGGTCTAAGTACAGAGAGTAAGAGACTGCAGAATGCTTAACCCTATAATATACCCCCTTTCCAAGCTCAGAGGTCAATGCAGAAGAGGGGGTTGAAGGGGCATAAGTGCCAGAAGCAATGGATGACCATAAGGAAACAGTGTCATCCAGACACAGCAGGGAAGTTAACTACATAATCTCACAGCAGTTGTTTGCAGCATGCACAAGACCTGTACTCAAGTCAGTCCAAATCACAACATGGAGAGAAGAGGTGAGCAAGTATTCCCACAACTAGCTAGCTAAGGAGCCATTAGAAATTGATAGCCATTTGGAGAGGGAAAACAGATTTTTTGAGAGTGTAGCTCCTTGGAGCCTGGAGAAATGGCTCAGCAATTAAGAATACTTACTGTTCTATCTAGAGGACCCAATTCAGTTCTCAGCACCCACATCAGACAGCACATACCTCTGGCCCCCATAATCATTTGCACTCACATAAACATACCCACATGCAGACACAGACACATGCACATATTTTTTAAAGTGTAACCCTTGGTTGTTTAACCATACTCCAGTAGAACAACACATATCCAAGAATATATTGGCAGCACAAATAGAATTTAATGGGTATAAGGAGGAGATGGCACATCTGATGGGTGTAAGGAGGGGAAGTGGTTTGAATGAGAATGACCCCCAAAGGTTCATATATTTGAATATTTGGTTCCATTAGTGGAACTGTTTGGGAAGGATTAGATGTGGTTTTTTTTTTTTTTTTTTTTTTTTGAAGAATGTGTATCAATGAGGGTGTTCTTTGATGTTTCAGAAACCCACACCATTCCCAATTATTTCTCTCTACCTGATGCTTATAGATTCAGATAAGAGCCCTTAACTATAGCTACAGCACCACGACGTCTGCCTTCCTGCCTGCTACCATGCTCCCCACCATGGTGGTAATGATTCTAACCCCTAAAATCATGAGCCCCAAGTTATATGTTTTTTTTATAAATTGCTTTGATCAGTGTGTTTTATCAGAGCAATAGAAAAATAAACAAGCTAGGCCTGGATTCCAGAGAAAAAGCACAGCTCCTCCAGAGGTGCTGGGCCACTGAGCACTGTTATGGTGAGTAAGTACAGGGTAGCAAAATGGTAGAAGAAGAGCAAGGCAGAATGGTACATGTGTTGGAGAGAGAGGCATATCTGAAGAGGCAAGGACTGTAGGGAACAGACTGAGGTAGATGCTCTGCTTCCCTCCCACAGCCATGGCAGTGCCTTGGCCTGGGCTGCTGCCGAGGGCCATGACTTGATCCATGACCCTGATGCGGCTGTGGAGATCTGTGTCTCTATGAGGATAGGGCTACACATAGTTGGCCCTGTGGATCCCCAGGGTCTGGACTGCCACCTAGAGACATCTTGGCATTTGGGGCCATGCCACTACTTGGTCCATTTGAATATGGGCAATCTTCGATGTCAACTAGGGCCACGATGAGATCTGGGCCATGGCTATTGCCAAGGTCCATGTCGGGGTCTGTGGTCCTACTGTAGCCTGAGTCGGTGTCAATGTTTGTGGCTTCTGTTACCACCGAGGGCCCTGTGGATGCCCAGAATCTGGGCCACTCCCTGTGACCAAATTGATGTCCAAGGGATGTGAAGACAGGGGCCATACTGAGCCAAGATTCCTCTGCTGTCACCCAGGTCCATAGTGATGTCCCTCCCAGACTGCTGCCAGGGGCCATGTTTTGGTCCATGGACCTGCTGCAGCTAGGCTCTGAGTTGACTTCCATGGATTCTGTTGCCACCAAGGGCTTTGCAGAAGCCTGCAGTTCAGGCCAACACCCGAGGCCATATTGGTCAAGGTGCCGCTGGGGCAATGGTGGTATCCAGTCCCAAACTGCAGCCATAGGCCATGTCTGGCTCCATGGTTTTACCACAGCCAGGGTCTGTATAGATGTCCATGGGCTCTTGTTACTACTGAAAACAGGGAGGATAGGGCTGCATAAAGTTGGTCATGCACCTCACTGACTGCAGCACTAGTGAGAACTGAAGAGCGGTCCCTCCTCCCTCCCTCACCCCTCACCACCTGCTGAAGGTGGGAGAGCAGGCCCTGAAGTCATGAGAGTGGGAGAATTGACACTGCCTGACACCAGCAGCAGCACTCAGAACAACAGGCCCTGCACCTGCCTGGGCAGCACAATAAAGCTCACCCTATTGGTACAGATGAGCCAGGTTTAGGGGTGTGAGAGCAGGAGGGCTGCCTCTGCCCCCCCATATATCATGAGATAGCAAGGGTAAGGGAAATACCTCAGCCTCCCTCTCAACCCCTTGCCACCTGGGACAAGAGGGAGAGGCGACAGGGCGGGTGGGGCAGGGAGAGAAGGGAGCATGAGAATAGAAGAGCTGGCTCTGCCTCTCACCAACTTCAGCAATCCCAAGAGGAGTGGCCCTGCACCTGGGAAAATCAGTAGAGCTGGCCTTGGTGGTGGGAGTGTGGGTGAGGTGAACCCTGTGGTGGTGAGAGCAGGAGAATTGGTCCCACTCCTTGCTGTCTGCTACACTGGGTGAGCTAGCCAGGGTAGAGATGAATATCTCACCTGGATAGTCACAATGAGGAAAAACAAACTGACCAACCCAGCTACTACCCAGGCCCAGAACCAGGATTATGAGGTAGCCCATCCCAACACACACCTCATCTGTGACCTGCTGGAGCATGTAAAGGAGCTAAACTTGCATATCCAAAACTACAGGATCTCCATGACTTAGGGCAACAATAGGGTATCTAAGAGGAGTCCCAGTAAGGGCCCTGAATCAAGGGTGTAGCAAAAGTCAGAAGCCCCGAACCAGACTAATGCCTCATTGCAATGAATAAGGACAACTAAAGCTGTATGGACTAAAGGGTAGTGTGACTCACTAGGCCACACTACAGCTTCCATACTGAGATTTTTGTGTGTATGGGGTTTTGTTGTTGTTGTTTTAGGAGGTTTGGGGCAGTTGTTGGGGGAAAGGTTGCAAGAGCAAAGGACAGAAGCAAAGGGATGGAGAGATGAGTGGGATCCAGATGCATGATGTGAAATTCACACACACACACATAAAAAAAATCAATAAAAAGCTTCTTTATAAAGTAACTAAGACAGGACCCAAACCAGCATTTCTTTATTTCTCTTCTTCTTCTTCTTCTTCTTCTTCTTCTTCTTCTTCTTCTTCTTCTTCTTCTTCTTCTTCTTCTTCTTCTTCTCCTCATCCTTCTTTTTTTGATGTCAGTCAAACCTCTAAGTGGGGTACTGTTAGGAACGTATATTGGCTCCTTTAATTTTTCCTCTGCTAGTCATGCTATTTACTGGAATGGGTCAGCATTTTGCTGACCCTGTGGATCATCTTAGAAGATAGGGGAAATTTCTCCCTCCAGAGACTATTTTTCAGGATGTGGGCCACTAAGTTAAGTCTCTGGGGTCTCTGCTTCTTCTCTCTTGAAATCGGGATTTTAGGGACCATTTAAAAGAGTTCTATCCTCTCCTGGGTCCCTTCTATTTTTTTCAAGGAAAGAGGCCGAGTACCAGCCATTCTTCCAGTCCCTTTATACTGTTTGACCTCCAGTATTTGGCCTTTGAACCCACAGAAGGACAGTTTTGTCAGACAGTACAAGTAGAGAATGTTCATTTTAACCTTTACATAACATTCAGACAAAGGTTAGACAAAAATAAACAGACTTTTTAAATTAACATGAAATTAGATGTCAAGTGTTTTTACTCTTCCATATATAAATATTAATATAGTCTTATTAATGTAGAATTCATTTGTAAGTCATAGCCTCCAAAGATTATCGATTCTGTGAAAAAATAAGACATCCTATTAGATGAACCTAAAGTAAAATTATTTTCTTGGGTCACAGATGGGCCTAGGATCCAAAACTATCAAGAACCATCTCTCTGACATTCCCAGGCAGTGTCAGAGAAGTCAGCAGCAGCTCAGCTCACAGTATACCTAGGACCCAGCCCAGTGGAATGAGTCCCTCTTGTCCAATAGCAACAAAAATGTGGATTTTCTGGTGATGGTACTGTCAAAGAGTCTCAGATAAGCCTTTCCAGTTTCAATATTTACTATTCCACTACTATTTAGGAAATCATTAAAAATTATTTAATATTATCTTAACCTTTTCTTATAAATCATTAGACTGGTAGGAATACTATCAATGTTAGTTATTTACTTCAAAAGTATTTGTGCATTTGCTGAGCACCAGGTCATATGCCAAGTATAACTGAGACTTCTAGTTCAGAACAATATTCTCACTGCTCAACCATAATTTCAGAGGAATGCTAGTTACAAAATAATGGTTTATTGAAATTTTAAGTTCTAAATATTAATTATTATGCAATGATATGAATCTCCCTCACTCACCAGAGGTCTTAGTTATGGTTTCTATTGATGAGACAAACACCATAACCAAAGTAATTTGAGAAAGAAAGGGTTTATTTTATCTTAACTTTCAGATAACAGTCCATCACTGAAGGAAGTAAGGGCAGGACATCAAGAAAATTAGAAACCTGGAGGCAGGAGTAGATGCATAGGTCATAGAGGGGTGCTGCTTACTGGCTTGCTCCCAATAGCTTGCTCAACCTGCTTTCTTTTGGTATCCAGGACCACCCATCCATGGGTTGTGCTGCCAACAGTAGGCTGAAGTCTCCTGTATCAATCATTAACTAAGAAAATGCCCCCACAGGCTTGCCTATGGACCAATGTGATGAAGATATTTTCTCAATTAAGATTTTCTCTTCCCAGATGCCTCTAGCTTGTATCAAGTTGACAAAACATTGACAGCAAACACACCATATAAAACCCAGCATGCTTTGAATTCTACTAAGAGGAAAATATTTTAGTTTTTATTATTTTTTCTTTGTTTTTATTTTATGTGTATGGATGCCTTGCCTGCATGCATGGCTGTGCACTGTGTGTGTACAGTGGCTGCAGAGGCTATATGAGAGCATCAGATCACCTGGAACTGCAGTTATAGATGGTTGTGAACCACCATGTGGGTGCTGCGAGTCAAACCCAGGTCCCCTGCAAGAGCAGTCACTGCTGAGCCATCTTTCCAAAACATTTATATATCTACCACCTAAATCCAATTCTTCACCATCTTTTGCCTAAATTAGGGCCACTGAATTCTAACTGGTATCTATTCTTTTTCTTTTCAACATTTTGTCCTCTCTATACCTGAGAGAACTTTTAAAAACCAAAATTCTGTCACTTCTTTATTTGAAATTCTTTCATGGCTTCTCATTTTATTGAACATCAAATCAAGTAATTATCATGATGAACACGGCTGAGAATAGCCAGGTCTTTCTATACCTGAACTGTTGTTCTTTTCTCCACTCGGCTACCCAAGTCCATACCTCTACTCTTCCTGGTCTTTTCTGTTATTTTCAACCTCCAGAGTTCATTTTGTGGCCATCATACATGTTCTTTCTTATTTTTTGTTGGAATTTCTTACCCTGGGTTCTCCCTACTTTTAAGTGTGTGTGTGTGTGTGTGTGTGTGTGTGTGTGTGTGTGTGTGTGTGTTGCTTGTTTGCATTTGTGTATGTGGTATGTGTATATGTATACATGTGCATGAGTGCATGGGAATACCTGCCATGGGAAGTGTGTGGAGGTCAGAAAACAGCTCTATGGAATTCTTTCTCTCCTTCAAGCCTTACACAGATTCTAGCAATAAAACACATCACCAGGTTTGTACAGCAAGCACCTTTATCTGCTGAACTGTCTCCTCAGTCCTCCCCTTAGGTTTTAGTGTTACTGTATTTCCATGCTGCCCAACCCTAGTGGATACCATTCATATCTTTGGAATTATGCAAGTCTCAGTTACATAACAACACTGCATAACGCCCACTCAAAAAGTCCTCCAGTCTTAAGGAGGCATTTTGTATTTACCTTTCTCAGAACACTTTGTCTTTGATTAATAATTCCAACCACAGTTTGTTAAAATATTTTTTTCTTTATAGGGTTGGTCGTGCTTATCTAACCATGTTCTCTGAGAAGAGAATTTATCTTCAAGATTCCTATTGTATATGCAGTATTTGACCCAGAACCTGTTATCTAGTAGCACTATATATATATATATATATATATATATATATATATATATATATCTTAATGAACAATAAATAGATTATTCCCACAATAAAGTTTAATTTAAATCATAGAAGAAAGAGCAAAAACATAGCTAGGTAAATGAACCTGTACATTTCAATTGGCATACAATATTTTGCTGCCCACATGTAGGGAAGGCAAAGGAACAGAAACCCAAAGATTACCACTCCCCAACTCAGTACCCACAGAGAAATACATCCTCAGGACCCCAAGCTAGTTTGTCACAGGACCCTGATGTTTCCTTAGTGATGAATTACTGAGAATTACTACACTACTCACCACAAAATAAGCATCTATCCCATGTTGTAAGCATAATATTCACTGACTGTGGGGGTTGGGGGAATAGCCAGATTACTCTGCATCTACAGTGACACTTGACAACACACTACCAGCAGGATTCAAAAGAAATAAGTGTTAGCTAGAAGCTGTTCAAATAAGTAAATCCTTATCCCCATTACCTACAAACACAAGCATCTGCAGAAGACAATTGAAAGAACAGGTGAATTCTTTGAGATTGCTTCATGATACCTCACCCTTCCTGCAAATGCTAATCCCAAACTGACAAGGACTCTCAATCCAGTTTGCTTGCCTGTTCAAACACTCAGCATCTAACCACAAAACTCAAAGAACTCATCCAGCAACTGATGGGAGCAGATGCAAAGACCCACCCCCAAACAATAAGCAGAGGCAAAGGAACCTCACAGAAGATGGGGAGGAAGAAATGTAGGATCCAGAGAGGTGTAGGATACCAGGAAAACACTACCCACAGAATCAAGTAATTGGGCTCATATGGGATGACAAAGGCTGAAGCAGCAATCATGGACCCTCTAGGGAAACAGAGGAAATTGATGTGAGGAAGAGAGGAGGTTGAGGGAGGGACTGGGAGAAGTAGTAGGGGGACTGTGGTCAGATATATTGTATAAGAGAAGAATATGCTCAAACTCTCTGGTCCCGGGGCCTGGGCACGGGTGAACCTGTCTGGACAGACTAGCCATCAGAGTCTGCCTACATAGAAGTGCTAGTCCCATCTCCATTCATGGGAAGATGTGAGTCTAAGCCTGTTTCCAGCCCACCTTCTGCTTGCCTTTCTCTGACACTCTGGCCTGGGGACTGCTCACAGGTAAACACATCCCAGCGGACAAAGCCATAGGGAGTCTGCTTACATCACAGTGCTAGTCCACCAACAGGAAGAGGAGAGCCATAGGAGTATTGGACATGCTTGTACCCACTGGAAAAGAACCTTGGACACTTGCCCACAAGGAGTGGGAGAGAACCCGCCGACACCCACGGGAAGAAGGGGTGGGAAGACGACAGTATATGAACACATTCAACAACAAAAAGACCAATATGACATCACCAGAGTGTATGAACTCTACACCAGCAAAACCTAGCATCCCAACACAGACAAAACAGAAGAGAACTACCTTAAAAACAACTCTATGGAGACGATAGAGACCCTCAAAGAGGAAATGAGAAAATTCCTTAAAGAAATGGAAGAAAAACAAACAAAGAAATTCAAGAAATGCAGAAAAAGACAAATCAAAAAATGCAAGAAACAAATCTCTTAAAGAAAACAAGGAAAGCCAAGAAAAACAAACCAACAAGCGATGCAGGGAAGGTTCAATATACGAAAATCCACCAATGTAATCAACCATATAAACAAACTGCAAAAGAAAAACCACATGACCACCTTACTAGATGCTGAAAAAGCCTTTGACAAAATACAACACCCTTCACGATTAGGGTGTTGGAGAGATCGGGGATAACAGGAACATACCTAAACATAATAAAAGCAATATACAGTAAACCAACAGCCAACACCAACTAAATGGAGAGAAACTCAGTGTAATTCTTCTAACACTCCTTTAACAGGAACAAGGCAAGGCTGTTCACTCTCTCCATATCTCTTCAAAATTGTTCTTGAAGTTCTAGCTAGAGCAATAAGACAACAAAAGGACATCAAGGGGATACAAATTGGAAAGAAAGAAGTCAAACTTTCACTATTTGCAGATGATATGATAGTTTACATAAGTGACCCAAAGAATTCTACAGGGAACTCCTACAGCTGTTAAACAGTTTCAGCAAAGTGGCAGTACACAAGATTAACTCAAAAAAATCAGTAGCCCTACTATATGCAGATGATAAATTCAATGAGAAAGAAATCAGAGAAGTATCAGCCTTTACAATATCCACAAACAGCATAAAATACCTTGGGGTAACACTAACCAAACAAGTGAAAGACCGGTACCACAAGAACTTTGAGACTTTAAAGAAAGAAATTAAAGAAGATACCATAAAATGGAAAGATCTTTCATGCTCTTTGATAGGTAGGGTCAACATAGTAAAACTGGTAATCTTGCCAAAGCAATCTACAGATTCAATGAAGTCCCCATCAAAATCCCAGCACAATTCTTCACAGACCTTGCAAGAACAATACTCAACTTTATACGGGGGAAAGAAAAAAAAACAGGCTAGCCAAAACAATACTAATAAAGGAACTTCTTTATTAAAGGAGTTCACCTTTAATATAAAGGAGGCATCACCATCCCTGACTTCAAGCTCCATTATAGAGCTATAGTCCTGAAAACAGCTTGGTATTGGCACAAAAATAGCAGGTAGACCAAGGGAGTCGAATTGAAAACCCTGATATTAATCCACACACCTACAAACATCTGATTTTTGACAAAGAAGCTAAAATTATACAACAGAAAAAAGAAAGCATCTTCAACAAATGGTGCTGGCAAAACTGGATGCTGGCATGTAGAAGATTGCAGATAGATCCTTATCTGTTGCCATGCACAAAACTTAAGTTCAAATGGATCAAAGACCTCAACATAAATCCAGCCACATTGAACCTCTTAGAAGAGAAAGTGGGAGGTACCCTTGAACGAATTGGTGCAAGAGACAGCTATCTGAACATAACACCAGTAGCACAGACACTGAGATCTACAATTAATAAATGGGACCTCCTAAAGTGAGATTTTTTTAAAGCAAAGGACACAGTCAACAAGACAAAATAGCAGCCCACAGAATGGGAAAAGATCTTCACCAACACCACATCTGACAGAATCTGATGTTTAAAATATGCAGAGAACTCAAGAAGTTAGTTACCAAAACACCAAACAATCCAATTAGAAAGTGGGGTATACAACAGCCAGAGCTAGGAAGTAGTGGTACACACCTTTAATCCCAGGACTTTAATCCCCTTAATTCAAGGCCACACTGACTACATCAGTTGATCCAGCCTTGAAAGAAACAGTTCAAACAAAGGTGATCTCAGCATCTGGGATCACATGCCTTTAATCCTAGCACTAGGGAGGTGGAGACAAGAGTGATATGGCTGGCAGAGAAGTGAATAAGAGGAGACAGGAACTGAGAGCTTTCTGCCTCATGCATGATTCATGGAGACAGGACAGCAATTTCAGCTGGGTAGAGGTAAGATCTACTGGCTTAGCTGCTTTGCTTCTCTGATCTTCAGCTTGAACACTCCTCCCCCCCCCCCAAAAAAAAATGTGGTGTATAGAACTAGATAGAGAATTCTCAATAGAGGAATCTAAAATGGCTGAAAGACTCTAAAGAAAGTGCCCACATCCTTAACCATCAGGGAAATGCAAATCAAAAAAACTGAGATATCATCTAGCATCTATCAGAATGTCTAAAATCAAAAACACCAATAACAGTTTATGTTGGAGAGAACTGGAGAAAGGGGAACACTCCTCCTTTGCTGGTGGGAGTGCAAACTGGCACAGCTTCTTTGGTAATCAGTATGGCAGTTCCTCAGGAAAATGGGAATCAGTCTACCTCAAGATCCAGCAATTCCACTCTTAGGCATATACCCAAAAGAAGCACATTCATGCAACAAAGACATCTGTTCAGCGATGTTCATAGCAGCACTATTTGTAATAACCAGAACCTGGAAGCAACCTAGATGCCCCTCAACTGAAGAATGGGTAAAGAAAATGTGGTACATTTACACAATGGAGTACTACTCAGTGGGAAAAAAAAACAATGGAATCTTGAAACTCGCAGGCAAATGGATGGAACTAGAAGAAACCATCCTGAGTGAAGTAATCCAGTTACAAAAAGACAAACATGGTATGTACTCACTCTTATATAGATATTAGACATAGAGCAAAGGATTACCAGCCTACAACCCACACCTCCAAAGAATCGAGAAAACAAGGAGGACCCTAAGAGAGACATAAATGATCCCCTGGAGAAGGGGAAAGAGACAAATGGGAGAATGGGGGGGAGGGAGAGGGAGTTAGGAGAAAGAGAAGGGGAAAAGAGGATGGGGAGGAAGACATGGAGGACCAGGAAGATTCCATCATGGGAAGAATAGAGGCAAGCAAGAAAAGAGATACCTTAATAGAGGGAACCATTATAGGTTTGAAGAGAAATCTGCCACTAGGGAAATAATGAAGAGGCTATCCTAAATGCACTTCATCTATAATGAGATTGATGATTCTTATATGCCATCCTAGAGCCTTCACCCAGTAGCTGTCAGAAGCAGAAGCAGACACCCACAGCTAAGCACTGAGCTAAATTCCTGGAATCCAGTTGTAGAGAGGGGAGGAGTGATGAGCAAAGGGGTTAAGACCAGGCTGGAGAAACACAAAGACACAGTTGACCTGAACAAGGGGGATCTTATGAAGCACAGACTGGCAGCTTGGAAACCAGCATAGGACTGAACCAGGCCCTCTGAACGTGGGTGTTGGTTTGGAGACCTGGTTAGTCTATGTGGCCTCTGGTAGTAGAACAGTATTTATCCCTAGTATACAAATGGACTTTGGGAGCCAATTCCACATTGAAGGATACTCTGTCAGCCTATACACATGGGGGAGGGCCTAGGCCTTGCCCCAAATGATATGACAGAGTTTGATGATTTCCCCCATGGAAGGCTTTACCCTTTCCATAGAGCAGAAGAGAGATGGCTTGGGATGGGGCTTGTGGGGGGCATGGGAGGATATGAGAGAGAGGGAACTGAGATTAATAAATAAAATAAAATTGTTTCAAATTTAAATAAAAAGAACCTCCAGACACAAAAAAAGGAAGAAGAATACAAGGCAAAGAAAAAACCTCATAGGATTCTAAGATGTGTTAATAACTGGTTAACTCTCCCTCAGATTGAGTTCATTTAAAGTGGAAAGGGGAAGAGTAAATTATGAAGAGAGATTTACATTGCCTGCTCTGTCTGTTTATTCAGTAGTTATATTATCTCTTTCTTTTTTTCATTCATTTATTTAGCTCATAAATAAAGTCATGCACAATTATGATACACAATACAGTATGTTCACAATGGCATGGCTAAATTAAACCAATTAACATGTTATATCACACATATTCATCATTTTTGTTTTGAGAACACTTAAAGTATACTATCTCACAACTTTTAAAATATAGCATATTGTTATCAACCATATTTATCATGCTCTCAGTAGACCTCAAGACTTCACAGAGTCCATGCCTCTTGTCCAACTGCAGTTTTATATCCTTAAACCAATCGTTTCCCCATTGTTAAAAGACCCACATTGAAGCCTAATAGCCACAATTCTGCTCTCTGTTCCCATAAGTTCATCATTTCTAGGTTACACATACAACTGAAATTGTGTGACATTTGTCTTCCAGTGTGTCACTTTTTTTTGGCAAGCATATAACTTTACTACTTACTAAAGATGAAATCAAATTTGCACAGGTGAACAATCACTGAAACACCTTGGATTGATCACATATTTGAGTTTCAATTAGCATATATATATACATATAGTTAGAGAGAGAGAGAGAGAGAGAGAGAGCAATAATGGCAATATGTTATGCATCAATAGCAGCAACAGCTTTTCCAGGTTCTGCAGTCATTTGAACAAAATTGTAGAGACATCCAGCACACTCCATTTAAAAAACAAAAACAAAAACAAAAACAAACAACAACAACAAAAAAGTAAAAAACAAAATCCCGGAAAACAGCTCAGTACTGTTACTCTTGTGGTACTTGGCACCAATTTTTTTTTTTACACTAGCTTCTCAGTCATCATCTGGGAGGAAACCATTCTGAGCAACATCATTAAAAACAGCTCTGATAAAGCATGGTCACTACTATGTATCATAAAGCAGGTCCATCTATGAGTGAGTACATATCATGTTTGTCTTTTTGTGATTGGGTTACCTCACTCAGAATGGTTTCTTCGAGTTCCATCCATTTTCCTGCAAATTTCAAGATTCCATTGTTTTTTTCTGCTGAGTAGTACTCCATTGTGTAAATGTACCACAATTTCTCTATCCATTCTTCGGTTGAGGAGCATCTAGGCTGCTTCCAGTTTCTGGCTATTACAAATAATGCTGCTATGAACATGGTTGTATTATCTCTTTCAAAGTTTTCCAGTCAAGCAGATTGGAGCAGAAGCTTTCAGCATTAACAATTAATGAATATATTAAGGAGAAAAACACAGATGATGTAGGAAAAAAAGAGAAAGATAGATATTATTCCAAACATTTGCAAATAGCATTTAAGTTTATTTCCAAAGGCCTTGGCATCACTTAGCCCAATGTTCGTGAACCAACTCAAAGCTAAAAACCTTTTCTCCTAATAAGAACAGACATATAGACAGGATGCTCTTAAGCTAGAGGAATATGTGTCAAGATTTCCATAAATAAGTATTATGGGAGTCTCATGTTTACTATGTACTGTCAATCTTTTGAATATTAGTTAACATTCAATCTTTTGTTTGTTTGTTGAGTGAAGAAATTCCTATCCAGAGCAATAACTTCGTCAGCACCACATCTGACTACTGTCCCAAAGGAGGCAAAAATGGGACTCAGGGTCTACCCTAAGCATAGTATTCGAGGAGTGGGGTGGGTGAGGGTAATAGCTAGATCACTCTGAATCTGAAGTAGTTTTTGACATTATCCTGTCAATCATGATTGGATAGAAAGACATGTTAGCTAGAAACAAACCAATGAACAGTTTTCTTCACTTAAATATGGAACGCTTGGGAAAGGAGGGAAGAAAGTAGGAGGGATATTTCAATATGGACTCATTCAGGTATAGGTTAATATTAAGAAGCAGTAAAATCTTCAAGCCACATGGATGTAGTCCTATGAACTCTGTAACTGCAATCCTCTTTCAGTGTAAGGAATGCTTAAACTACACACATCATGTATTAGCACTGTTTTCTCAAGGGCATCAACTTTGATCAAGCACTTTAATAACAAACCAGGTCCATATGCCTCATTTCAAACCAAGAGCTTCTAGAAGGCCATTCCCTAGTGAACCAGTTGAGTGACTCCAATTCTGTGATATATACATAAAGAGGAAGACCTGAGGAATAGAGAATAAGTCACAGAATATGATGGTATTTTGGATGTGTGCTTATATTAGAGATTCAGTTTTTTCATTTATTGCTGCTTTTCAGCCATCTCTATTCATGTACTCATTAGAATCTACTTGATAACCATTGTGAAATATCCCAATAGACGAGTACCTCAAAAATTCTTGTTTTCTTCATTATGTAGAAGAACATAGGATTGCAGAGCAAAGTACTGATTACATCAGAGATGAGAACCTTCCTTCACAGTCTCCCTTTGGGGTAGCTGGAAGATGTCCAATCTCACAGCAGCCTCTCTCTTCTCAGCCTCATACTGATCTATTTTCCAAAATGCATTGTCCTCACTCTTCTAGGCAGACCCTACCTATATCCATATGAATAAATACTTCAACTCTCGTTGACTTTGAAGCAAATAAATACAATCAAACTCTAATAAATTGATTAGAACAGAAAGCAAAGCAAGTCTATGAATCAGAGGAACTTGGATCTTTCGTTTCTGATTTCTGTAGCCATGAGGCCTAAGGAGAGTTATTGATTTTTTTGGATTCAGTTTCTCTATTTGTGAAAGTAACCCAAGTATGAAAAGTTTTTGAGATTTCTAGCAGCTCTGAATTAAATAATGTTAGAACACAGCCTGGTATAATAAAGGTGCTCAACAAAGGACCTATTTGTATCCACTTGGGATAGCATTGATTACAATGTACATGTGGCAGTCTCACTTGGCTGAACACACTAAGAAAGGGAACATCCCCTCCTGTCTGGTCTGTATTTCCATTAGTTCATAGCATGGATGTCCTGGCTCAAAGAACTATACTTACTTGTTAAGGAAAATGGTAAGCTTGAAATTGATATTCGTGTCTTCTGAAAAGCAGCAAAGGCTCTTGACTGCTAAGCATCTTTCCAGTCTCTCTCTTATCAAAATATAAATCACTGTTTCATTACTTTCTTGAACACAAGCCTCTACATAGAATATGAATTTTTCCTAATAGGTCAGTATGCTGCACTCACACAATAGAGTAACAAGGTTGCATCTGAGTTTACTAAGCTGTGCATGGCAGCTTGTTCATGTCTAAAAATGACTGTAGACAAGTGCCCATTTGTATACAAAACTAGTCTGATACATTTTCTAGAATTTTATCACTGCTTTCTCACCATCATTGTAATAGTAGCTAACTATTTATAAGTTTTCTCCTTCCCTTTGCCATTAGATGTTGTTTGCTTAGTGCTATAAGATTGAATTTGTACTTAGAATCATTTCTTAAACAAGGGTGACTGGGAATCAGAGCAGACTGTAACACCTGCACTTTTTCACGATGCTTTGAATTCTCAGTGTGCTTGATGGATTATTGTTTCTTGGGAGTTGCAATTTTACTTTGTTAAATAGCTACTGAGAATGTGGGGAACTGGAATAAAATTATCCTTGTTAACAGGAAGCAGGGAAGGTGAATCAACAGACAGATATGGCCTCTAAATAGGTATTTTAAAATATCTTATGACAATATATATAGAAAGCTTGGGTGCTGGACATCCCCCACTGCAAACTGAGTTACAAAACCTTGGACTGCTTCTGTCTGCTGAATATGTGTGTGATATCACAAGAGTAGAAGATACTTTTTCCCAATGTTCTGCCAAATCTCAGCTTGAAGTTAACAATTTGTCTGGATGTACTTCCCTTTTCTCTTTTATTTGGATAAATTTGGAGGTTCCTGTTTGTTCAGGTTTGCTTTATACAGCTGTGATAGACAGCATGACCAAAATCAACTTAGAGAGGAAAGAGTTTATTTGGCTTCCACATCCTAGGTCACTGTCCATCATTGAAGGAAACCAAGGAAGGAACTCAAGAAGGGCAGGAAGCTGGAAGCAGGAACTGAAGTAGAGGCCATGGAAGAATGCTACTTGATACCTTGCTTCTCACGGCTTATTCAGTTTGTTTTTCTTTATAACCCAGCACTTGCCAAGGGGTGGAAAAGCGCCTGGTACGCCAGGCCGTCCTATGTCAATCATTAATGAAGAAAATGCCTCATAGTCATGGCCACAGGTCAATCTGGTAGAGACATCTTCTCAGTTGAGATTCTCTCTTCCAAAGTGACTGTAGTTTGTGGAGTGCTAACTTATACACTGTCATACGTGGTTATATTTACAAAGAACCATATCTTATACCCTCTTCTTATAGTGTAGAAGGAACGTCACAGTGACATCTAAACTAATCAGTGGGGAAGGGTTCACTGATGGCTTTTTCTTTTCTTTTCTTTTCTTTTTTGTTTTAGTTTTTGTTTTGTTTTTCAAGACAGGGTTTCAATATGAAACAGTCCTGACTATCGTGGAACTCACTCCGCAGGCCAGGCTGGCCTCAAACTCACAGAGATCCCCCTGCTTCTGCCTCCTGAGTGCTGATTTTAAAAGAGTGCCACCACAGCCCAGCCCACTGCTGGCTCCTAGGGAAATATCAGATACTATTAAGTCAGAATAAATTGTCCTAATTGTTACTGAGGGAACACTATAAGCCAAAATTCCTTGCTAATTTAACATGGAATTTTAAGTTTGAAGTGGAAAGTCTTTTGTATATTTCCTTTTTGTTTTGTTCCTTCCTTCTTCTTCTTTTTTTTTGGGGGGGGAGGACAGGGTCTCTCTATATAACCACAATGTGGCCTCAAAATCATAAATCACTACCTCAACCTCCCTCCCAATTACAGGTATGTACCACCACGCCCATTAGAAAGCCTATTTTCTGAAGAGGAAAATACATTCTTTTGTGAAAATTGTTAAATAAATGACACTTAGAATAGATGATTCAACTTGAGTCCATGCTATTTGTGGGGAAATACTACTGTGAATTTCTACCTGTGCTGTGTTTATGTTTCTGTTAAATCTAATTTACTAGATATAAAGTCTGTGCTCAATGAGCTTCATGCTAGAGGTTGAGACTCTAACACTAGTCTTCACAGCACAAAATCAGCCAGTGATGTAGTCCTTTTATAGTTATAGTTAATGCTTAGATTAAGGTTGTTTTATCTTTAAGCCAAAGAAACTGACTTTAACTCTACCTAGGGAAACAATGGGGTGTGCTAAAAAAGGCTGTTCTCAAAATGATTGGTTGTCCAGTGCCAAACAGTCAGCCCTGAAAACATACATACATGTAACATTATATAGACTTAGCAACTCTTACTTGGGACTATATATTCATGTGCAAAAAACAATTGATAAAAAGAAAAGAGGCCATAAATTTAAATTTGAAGGATAGTGGGAAAGGATATATAGGAAAGTTTGGAGGGAGGAAAGGGGAGGAATAAATGTAACTACAATCTCAAAAGTAAACAACAAAACATTTTTTAAAAGGAAAAGCATAGTCAATGAAGAGAAAAGCAATGCAAGCAGCTCTAGAGACATGATCATGATTGATTGCTTTGGAATTTCTCTCTTTGACATCAATGACTCAGCTCAAGAAAACCTGCATTTCTCCACATCTCAATTCATTTTCAAATGACTGGGAAGGGAATATCCTATTGGTCAATATATATTTAGCATCTCTGGCCTTGAACTAAATGCCAAGGACATGGGCAGACCACAAAAGGGAAGGTCTCTCAGAAAGTGCTGGTGTCTTTAAGGCCACTCCAATCATTACTAGTGAGTTCATAACTCTGCTCAAGCTCCATGTGGCTGAAAGCAGAACCGTGGTTTTACTTATATTGACACCTTTTCAAATGGCTACTTTCAACATTCTATGGAAGCGCATAAGTGTACCTGGAAGAAGGCTGCACTCCCATATGGAAAGATGAGCTCCCATTCAAATAGGAGTAGCAGAAGTAAAAGTGGTGGGCATCAGGGCAAACATAATGAGGCTTTGTGTATATTTAAGATGTTTATTGAGACCTTTGACGATTAATGTCAACATGTATACTATTGAAGAAATTTTCAGACAAAATTTTCCAAAGAGAGGATTGAGTTCAAAATATGTTGATTTTTTTCTGAAATGGGAAGAATCTGTGCCCTATTTTTTAAAAAAGCAGCATTACAGAGAATACAGTACCTACAAGCAAAGAATGCAACTGATTTTGAAGTCTCAAATAATTCAATACTGCTGGATCTTTGAAATCTAAAGAAGATTATAGAACATGAACCTGGAAGGAGACACAACACAGTTCCTGAAGTTTCTATTATGCAACATGGAAATGAATATGCTTGAAGTTCTAGACAATAAAAAGCCTTTGTAGGATTTAAGATCTGAGGAAGTGATATGATCAAAATAGTTTTGATGGGCAGGTGAGATGGCTCAGCCATTAAAGGCTAGTCTCACAATCAAAATATAAGATTAGTTTTGGAATAACGACATCAGCAGCAATGTAGAGGAGTGTTTGAATAAATGGAGATTGGAGCTGAAGTGATGAAGAAAAGTGGTCTCCAATTTTCTCTCCTGGGTAAAAGACTGCATACTTTTATATGAGGACATAAAGTGAGGACATTAACTGAATTAAAGAAACAAGGAGAATGCTGAAACCATGCAGAGGCCAATACATGCAAGAGTTTGTGGTCAAGAAATGAGACAATGATGAAGTTTTATATTTCTGTGTCAGAGTACAATATAGCTGTCCAAAGGGTGAGCATTGGTGTACAACACTTAGACTAAGCATCCATGATGGAAGGATCCTTGCAGATAACTATTAAGACACAGATAAAAGAAAACTGAGTTAGAGGATCAAGAATAATAGGAAAAACAGTAAAATTGTGAGGAATAGACTCACAGAAGCAAGCAGAGGAATGGAAAGTGGGTTTCAAAACAAGTATCTACAAGCTAGGATTAGATATAGCAATAGGTGACAGTTCTTTCTCTTATAGAGTAAGTGTGGAGTTAAGAAACTGGTCCCTGTATCAGGCTCCATCATCATTGGATTCTTTTTACAATCTATTGAGTATGTTATAGTCTAAGATGCTCCTGGAGGTCCAACCCAGGGGTAAGAAGAGCAATAACCCTTTAAAGATCTTTACACAGCTGTTCCACTTATAATTGATTGGCAGCACTTCACCCTGGGGCTTCATCTGACTTCAACCATGACTAGGAAGTGTGGGAAGCTCTATTTCACTAAGGAACTAGGGATAAATGGGTTCCAGGAAGCACCTAATTAAATATTAGGAAGCTTGAATGACACTGGGACTGGACCCCTACCCCACAATCAATAGCCTGTAAAACTAAAGACTGAAACTGCAGGACTTAAATTACTAGTCAAAAGAACCAGACCTGAGTTCATCTCTAAGCCCTACAGCACAGTAGAAAGCAAGCAGGAGTCATTGTTCTAATATGATTAGAACTAATGAGATTAGTGCTGGCTAGCCTTTATGTCAACGTGACACAAGCTATAGTCATCTGAGAAGGATCCTCAAATAAGAAAATGCCTTCATAAGATCAGGATGCAGACAAGCCTGTGGGGCATTTTCTTAATTAGTGATTGATGTCCCAGTCTATTTTGAGTGGGACCATCCATGGGCTGAGTTCTATAAAGAAAAGTAGGCTGTGCAAGCCACAGAGAACAAGCCAGTAAGAAGCATTCCTTCCTGCATGGCCTCTGCATCAGTTCATGCCTTCAGGTTCCTGCCCTGTTTGAGTGCCTGTCCTGACTTCGTCAACTGATGAACAGTGTAAGCCAAATAAACCCTTTCCTCCTCAAGTTGCTTTGGTCATGGTGTTTCATCACAGTAGTAGCAACTCTAAGACAAGACTTCAAACAAAATTTAACAAGAAGAGATGAAGAAACTCACTCCACATTATTAAGATAGCAATCCATCAAGAGGCCATTACAATTTTAAACAAGACACCAAATATAGACACTCCCAATTTTGTTAAACAAATATGGATATAAAGACACAGATTCACTCCAATACAGCAAGAGAGAGAAACATTAACTCAACTCTCATCAATAGACAAGTCACCCTAACAACCACAACAAAATCAACAGAGAACTTTCTGGGATAAATGACACTTTAAATTGAATGGGCACAAGAGGCATCAACAGAACATACCTACAAACAATGCAAAGTACACGTTCTTCTCAGCAGCTCATGGCACCTTCTCTAAAACAGATCACATAAAGGACACAAACAAGTCTTGACAAACATAGGAAAACTGAATTTTTAAAAAATGTTCTACCTCGTGGGGCGTTGGTGGCACACACCTTTAATCCCAGCACTTGTGAGGCAGAGGCAGGCATATCTCTGTGAGCTTGAGGCCAGCTTGGTCTCCAGAGCGAGTGCCAGGATAGGCTCCAAAGCTACACAGAGAAACCATGTCTCAAAAAAAACAAAACAAAACAAAACAAAAATAGTGTCCCCAAGCTTCTCTTCCAAGGTGTTGTTCTTCAGTCTGCACATTTGATGATCTCTTCAGACAGTTTGCCTGAAACCAAAAAAAAAAAAAAAAAGTTCTACCTCACCACAATGGAATAAACAGAAATCAACAGCTAGAGAAAATGCAGAATGTATATAAACCCACGGAGATTGAATGACACTTTTATGAAGGATGATAGGTTATTGAAAGAAGCAATGGGGAATTTAAAAAATACTACAATCAAATAAAAATGAAAACAGTGTACTAACACTGATGTAATACGATGAAAACAATCTAAGGAAGACATTTATAGGTGCAAGCACCTATATTTAAGAGACAAGTATGTTTCAAATAAATAGCCCTGCACATTAGAACCTTGAAAATGCATAAAACAAACCAAATCCAAAATCAGTAAGCAAAAAGAAATAATTAAGATCATGGCAGAAGTCAATGAAATGGAAAAAACTACAAAGAATTAATGAAATAGAGTTGAACCTTTGAAAAGATAAACAAGATCAACAAAATTAGCCAAAACATGAAAAAGACCCAAACTAACAAAATCAGATATGAAAAGATTAACATTATAAAAGACATCAAGGAAAGTGAGAAAAGTTTAAAACTTTTAAAAGTTTAAAACATTTTATTTTGACTAATTTGGGAAACCTAAAAAAAATAGATAATTTTCTAGGTGGTTATGATCTACCAGTATTAAACTGAGATGAAATGAATAATTTAAATAGATCTATAATAAGTAACAAGATTGAAACAATAATAAATATAAAAAATTCCAATCTAAAATGTCCAAAGCCAGACCCTGATAGATTCAAACTCTATCAGGCCTTTGAAGGATTTAGCATTAAGATTTCTTAAACTATGGCGGTCAGTGGAGACTGTCTTCTTCCTCCTCCTACTCATTATCCCACCCCCTTCAGGAGTGATATTCACAGACAGCAAAGAGTACAAACAGGAGGTATTGTATTTGTCAATTCAAAATTGGCGGGCTTTAAAGTGACAAAATAATGGGAAACAGGCTGCCAGGATTTCAAGGAAATGGCAGTGTGATGCTTTCTGAGAAAGGGTTTCGATTCAAGAGCTCTCAGGAGCTTTGAAATGCCAGTTGAGAGCAGTCCCTTGCATCCTTCAGTTCAAGGTGGACCTTCCATCGCAGCAGGCCTTGAAAGCAGGGAGCAGCTTCAGGGATGAATTCCCGTTTGCAGCTAAGTGCAGATTCTTAGAGGCTGAGGTGGGAAAGAATCCCTCTTCTGCAACCACTGGTGGAGCGGGGTGGAGAGTCTGTCCCAAGTGAGTCTTCCCTCTGTAATGAGTGAGTCACCTAGGAGCTAGGTCCTAAAGTCTTCAGGCTTCTCCCTCTGAGGATATCAGTAATCGCTGGAAGGTGGGCTCTAAATCAGAGCCAGAAGTTGGGAGCCGGGCTCTGAAGTGTCCCTTCTCTGCTTCCTTTGTTGTCTCTTGCAGTTGTTCTGGCCTTACTTGCTTAGAATATCCAATTTTATAGAATTGCCAGTTGGGATATAATTGGCTTAATGCAGGGATGCAAAAAAGATAAAGAAATGGGACCAGTAAAAGGAGCTAGGGGAAGAAGAAGAATCTTGACTGAGCCCACCAGAAGTTACCAATCATGTCTGCTGGTCTTTGCCTCCCTCTTCCCCTTTGACTTTTTCTACACAGTATTAAAACTAGTTATTTCGTGAGGTATTTGTAAACTGAAATTATATCATGACTAGATTTATATTTCCTTGAAGCACCAAGGAGCACATAGTCGGTAAGTATTACTGAATATATGAACAAGTAGATGAGAAAGTGATAAATGGATGAGTCATTCTCCAGAATAATTGTCTAAAATATGCATCCAGGGATTAAGAGGTAACTAGACTGTGGTGGTTTGAATAGGAATGGTCTCCAAAGGTTCATATGTTTGAATACTTGATCATTAGGGAGTGGTCTACTTGACTGTGTTAGGAGGTGTGGCCTTGTTAGAGAAAGTATGTGGGGGGAGGGAATTTGGGGTTTCAAGGGCTCAAGTCAGAGCCAGAGTCAGTAAGTAAGTCTCTCTCTCTCTCTCTCTCTCTCTCTCTCTCTCTCTCTCTCTCTTTCTCTCTCTCTGTCTCTCTCTCTGTCTCTCTCTGTGTCTCTCTCTGTCTCTCTCTCTGTCTCTCTCTGTCTCTCTCTCTCTGTCTCTCTCTGTGTCTCTCTCTGTCTCTCTCTCTGTCTCTCTCTGTCTCTCTCTGTCTCTCTCTGTCTCTCTGTCTCTCTCTCTCCCTCTCTCTCTCTTTCTCTCACTCTCTCTCTGTCTCTCTCTCTCCTCTGTCTCTCTCTCTGTCTCTCTCTCTCTGTCACTCTCTGTGTGTCTCTCTCTCCTCTGTCTCTCTCTCTGTCTCTCTGTCTCTCTCTCTGTCTCTCTCTCTCTCTCTCTCTCTCTCTCTCTCACTCTCATGCCTGCTGATGAGGATGTAGAACTCTTGTCTACTTCCTTAGCACCAAGTCTGCCTATGTGCTGCCATGCTTCCCTCCATGATGATAATGGACCACCTCTGAAACTGTAAGCCAGCCCCAATTAAATTCTGTGGTCCAGGTGTCTCTTCACGGCAATAGAAACCCTAACTAAGACATAGACTAGTACTAGTATCTTCCCACCACCCTTATAGAAACTAGAGTCACCCTAGAGCCCACTACAGGGCTTTTATGGAGTACAAAAGTTTGCCATTTAAAAGAAACATTTGGAAATAAGGAAGAGAGAAAAGACAATGCTCTAGCTTAGACAAAAAAAAAAGAAAGAAAGAAAAAAGAAACCCAAAAACATGGTAATTCATTTACAGATATGAAAGCATTTCTGTTTGTTATATGACTGGAATTCACTATCTGTCAAAATTAATGCATAGTTTTGCATGGTGTGTGTGTGTGTGTGTGTGTGTGTGTGTGTGTGTGTGTGTGTGTGTGTGTGTGTGTAGGATCCTCACTACATGGAGGGTGAAAAACTACCATTTCCTTGATTTTCAGTATTTTCCATCTAGAAAAATTATATTCAACCTGCACTTGGCCAAAGTATGTAAGGAGTGTCAGCACAGATCATTTTTCAGTTTATTGAGTCTTTCCCACCCTTCCCAAGAATGTTCCTTCAAAATAAATGGCATAGTTGGAAAAAGTGTTGCCATGGAGAAGAATGTTGTGTAAAAGAGATGATTCTCTGGTTAAGGGGTGGTCAAATGCCATGAATCCATGTGATTTATAAACAATGAAAACATGGTTCTCTAAGGCCAAACACAAATCTGGCATTTTTTGAAGTCTGCTTTCTTGCTGAGGGTCACATTCACTGAAAGATTTGCAGTATGGTTTAGTGTCCACCCCTCTATGTTGGGAAAAGTCATATTTGAGGGACATTTGGTACCACATTAACTTAAACAAACTACTTCAAATGATTCATTAAAGGGTGTATCTAATGTTATCTTATCCAAAGCTTCTAAACATTGTTTGACCTCACAGTAATCCCTTTAGCAAAGAAATTCAATTTAGCAATTTAGCAATTTAGTAAATCTGTCCAGAAGTACTAGGAGAAATTTATTGAAATTTTTGGTTACTTGATGTCCAAGCTTTTTTATAACCCTGTGTGGATAGTTGTACAAGACATATTATGCGGCAAATTGCTTTGCTCCTAGTTGCTGTGTTCTCAACATATTTGGAGTACATTCCTATTGCTAAATATTAAAAGGACAAAAACTTTGTTGGCCATGGTGCTTAGAGGTGGGGGCCTCTGAATGGTGATTAGAATTATCTAACCTCATCAGGGTGTAGCACCCATGTTTCAATCTTGGTGGCTTTAAAGGGAGAGAGGGAGGGAGAGAGGGGGAGGGAGGGAGGGATGTGGAGGGACATACACAAATGCATACTTCCAGTACTTCACACATAATGTTCTGCACCACCTGGAGCTCCAGCCAGTAAAAAGACCATCACCAGATGTGGGACCCTTTGAAATTCCAGAATTACAAGCTATAATAATAAACTCTTTGTAATAGAGAGCCTGCTTTTGGTATTTTACTATAGGAATAAAAAAGCAGAATAACACAATGTCAATACAAATTCATATTATTCCACTTTGTGTTCAAAGCTCAGGAGGCTTGTCACAGAAATAAACACTTAAATTCCATTACTGGGGATGCTTAGTCAGGAGGATGGTGAGTTTGAAGGTAGCCTAGACTAAAATATAAAACTCTGTTTCAGGAAAACACACACACAATCTTGAATGGATTTTAACATCTTACCAATTTTCCAATTAGCTATGATGTAAGTACAATCTTTAATACATGTTCATTTTACATTTGGGTAAGAGTCACAATTTTACCATTTTGAAATTAATGCCTTCAAAACAAAATGCATCCCTTCATTTTAGAAGCTTATAAAAATAAATAAGATAGACACATGATATATATATATATATATATATATATATATATATACACAAACTTGAACTCAATCTGGTCTCAGCTAGAATGAGAGTTTATTAAATAGGATTATTACTGCTTAGAGCACAGATTTCAAGGAAGAACTCCAACTGACACCTTTTGGTAACAGAGACAAAACATTGCAGGTGGCAATGTTACAAAACAAATCTATCAAATGGAGCAGTGAATGACAACCTGGTCATACATACATATATACAAATATACAAGTTGTCAAAATCCAGACCATGGAAGAAGACACTACTGTTTATCAGAACAGGATAAAAGATGAATTTGTAATTGTTTTCTTGGACAGTTTCTCTAAATTTCATAACTTATTTTACAATGTAATGTTTGTCTATGTATATGATGGTGAAAATGGGTAGACAAGGAATTAGCTACAAGGTACCATAGGAAACTGTAACTTTATTTTGGAAGCTGTGTCTTTGGGCAGAATGCACCTTTGTGGTTAAACATCCTTGTTATTGCAGATATATTCTTCCCCATTGCCAAATGTACAAGTAAAGGATCTGCTGCCTTGGAAGACCTGTCATCATTGTGACATCATGTGCCTAGTGGTTTTGATTCCACCTTGTGGGCTTTTCAAGAAGACTGGGGGAAGAAGCTTCTTGAAAGTAGGTTTTTGGACCACCATGATTTGGGAGGTAAAGGGGGGCATTTTACCCCTATGAATAAGTTATCCATCTCATAAATATTTACTTAAAAACTTATAAAAATCAACATCACATTGAATAAGAGTAGAGAGGATGGGTACCCTTGTCTTATGCCATATCACCCTGAACAACATAGCAATGCCTTGTTTCAAGAGGAAAGAGAAAGAAAGAGAAGAAGAAGAAGAAGAAGAAGAAGAAGAAGAAGAAGAAGAAGAAGAAGAAGAAGAAGAAGAAGAAGAAAAAGAAGAAGAAGAAGAAGAAGAAAGAAGAGGTACATGTTACAGTGTAGATGAACCTCAAAGTCCCTTGGGACTCAGTGACTGTGCCTTTTCAGTAGCATTGTTCCATGAATAGCTTCCCCCTCAACCATAGATAAATATCCACAATCTTTCTACAGTTTTTCTGAAGAGCAATGAAAGGAGCTACAATGTTAATTCCTTCAAAGCCCTTTCTAAGAGTCAGTCTTCAGACTGAAATATTTAAACAGAACCTACTTGCTTCTTTCCAGAGGTCTTTCCACAAATTAGGAATTGCTTTATGTCATTTCCCTTATACTGACCTGAAGTAACTTTCTGCTGACTAAGCATCAAAACATCACAAATTTTCCAGCTACTGCTTGTTTTTTATAAAATTTAATTGTATGATTTTCCCCCTTACCTTTCCTCCTTTCAACCCCTCCAATGTGCCCTCACTGCTACCTCTCAAAATCAAGTCCCTCTTTCTTTACATATAGATAGAGAGAGGAAAAAAAGAAATGTAGATGATAGATAGATAGATAGATAGATAGATAAATAGATAGATAGATAGCCTGAATATATAAATACACCCCACTCTGTCTCTTTTTTGTTACTGACACATATATGATTTTAGAACTAACTACTTGGTATTAGATAATCAATTGGTGGGGTCATTCTAGAGAAGATTATTCCTCAGGTTCTCAGCATTCCTCAGTCTTCTGTAATTTTATTATCTAGATGTTGGACCCCACAAGATTTTCCTCTTTCAGTTAGCTTGTCTGTTGGTGTTTACTTTAACTTGCTCAGGTCTTATTAGGCAGCAATGTTGTTGAGCTATCATGGATGAAGCTTCCCTGCCATGTCCAGGAGACAAAATCTCACACCAGTTGGGCTCTGATTTGTAACCTACAACATCTCCAGAACTTGCCATCCAGATTTTTAAAAATTCCAAAAGGAGAATGGGCTTTGAGGGCAGTTGTGATGTCAGGAAGTATGTAAGCCAGAATTTTTCGGTGAAAAACATTGTGCATGTTTCCTGTGAGCAAAAGAAAATATTATCTTTCAGTGATATGCTTTTCCTTTAAAAATACAGAACTGTTGTGATAAGATTGGAATCAGCAGTCAATGAAATTCTGAGTGGAATTCTGCTTAAACTCAGCAAGAGCCTTGAGACTCAGAAAGGAAAGAGAATTACAGAAGCCACTGGCTTTTATGAGGAACACCTTGTCCTGGTACATTTCATTTGTTTTAATGAGTTCTGTTCATGGCAAGATACTGAATGTCTATTACATAAATTGAAATTTGATGCTAGATAAGTATGCAATATTATTAGATAAAATTCCAGACAAGGTGAGACAGGCTTTAACCTTAATCCAATTCAAAGAGCTTTCCTACAAGGGGCTCCAGGAACTTCCCATGAGGCAACAGACCACTTTATCAGCAGGAACACAGCACAGTGTTCTGTGAAAAGTTTATGTTCTAGCACTTTCCATCTTATCTTAAGTTGTTGAGTTCTCCACAGCACTTATTTGCATTCTATGCCTCTTTCTTCTAGTAATTTGGAATAACAAATGGTCACTACATACTTTGACACTTGTGACTTCACTCATCTATCCACTTTATCCATTCATTCAGTAAAAATTTGCTTTATATTTTCTGTTCATCTGTTTTTCAATTCTGTAGAGCATTTTTAAAATTTTTTGCATGCAACCAGTTTGAATACCCACCTTAGCCTGAATCATGGGTAATAGTAGTATGGTTAGTAAAAAAAAAAAAAAACATAAAGAAAATAATGTAGGGGTTTTATTTTAATATAACATTTGGCATTTACAATGTGTGAATCACTGACTTTTTTCATTTTATTATTTCATTTAATTCTCATTTTAAGAAAGCCTGCTCATAACTAGCTTTATGATTGTCATCTCAGATCTTGAGTCTCTGAGACAGGAATACTCTAAGTATGAGGACTTAGGGTCCACAGTGAGACTGAGTCAAAAAAGAAAGAAAGAAATACAACTCAGGATGTAAAGTTCAATTTACAGATGACTATAGGTTTTGAAGAGAACTATCTTTCATCACTGTTGTGGTGTGAAAATGAAATGGCCCTTCAGTCTCAAATGTTTGTAAACTTGGTTCATAGCCAGTAGTGCTGTTTGGGATCCTTGTGGAACCTTCAAAAGGTAGAGTCTTGCTCGATGAAGTGAACTGCTAGGAACCAGCTTTAAGGCTTTGTGGGATGAGCTGGTGCTGGGGAATATTCCTGTACACTGTGTAAATTATGCTCTGTTTGGCTTAATAAAGAAGCTCACTGACTAATGGCCAGGCAGGGTGAGGTTAGGTGGAAAAAAACAAACTAAGGACGCAAAGAAGAAGGTCAAAGTCAGAAAAGGCATGAGACAGGTGCTGGGGAAGTAAGATGTTAGAGGACAATTAAAGCCACAAGCCACACAGTAATATATAGATTAATAAAAATGTGTTAATTTAAATGTAAGAGCTAGTTACTCATAAGCCTGAGTTATTGGTCAGCGTAATTAATATAAGTGTGTGTTTATTTGTTACCAGGTGGTCAGGCAAAAGAAAAACTCCACCTCCAATCACAACCTAGCTTCTAGTCACATTCTGCTTCCTGGACAGCAGACTACAACAGCCAGTATCTTGCTCCTTCCACCATGCCTTCCTTGCCTACTACCATGTCTTCTTAACCAAATTAGCCTTGCTTTTCTGTCATTATAGTAAAAATAGACCCTTTCTCCCTTCAATACTTCAGAGTATTTTATCGCAACAACAGAAAAGGTAACTAACACAGACCCTATGAACACTTCATTTGACCACTTTGACTAGTTGTAGCACTTTTGGTTTGAAGGTGAGAAACTTGGTAAATTTGTCTATACTAGTTTGTTTTTCTGTTGCTGTGATAAAAACTGAACAAAACCAACCTGGAGAAAAAAGGGGTTTATCTTAACTTACAGATCATAGCCCATTGTTGAGGAAGTAAGGCAGGAACAGAAGCAATGGCTCTAGCTGTCAGTTCAGTACTAGGGAGGCTGAGACAACAGGAATGCTGCAAGCAGTTCAAGCCACCATGGGCTACACAGTGAGAACAGTCAAAAAAGTGACAGATTTTTCTTTATTTTCAACCATTAACATTTATTATAAGAACATATTCAGTAGGAAATTGGTGATATAAACAGAAGATGAGAAAAACATCATAAATATATGAAGCTACATGAACTAGTAATTTTACTTTTTATTAAAACAGAAGTTTAGTTATGTGTAACACCTTCTTTTCTGTCTTTCCTTTTGTGCATGTTGTTTTACATACATGCATGTCTGGCCACCATATGGATGAAGTGCCTGCAAAATCCGGAAGAGGGCATTGGATCCCCTGTGACCAAAGTTACAGATAGTTGGGAACTTCCATGTGGAGGCTGAGAATTGGATCTCAGTCCTCTGGAAGAGTGACTGATACCCTTAACAGCAGATCCTTCTTTCCAACCTCTTTCTTTGTCATTTTAAAACCAAGAACTTCCTGGGTATTTTTCTATACACCAACTCAGTTTCAAGAATTGCCATCATTATTCTAGCCTATATTTAACCTTTATCTGGAACATGGTATGGTTATAAAGAGTTATTATTTTTCAATTTCCTACTTCTGACATTTGCTCATCAGATGCATCAGGGATGCAAATATTAAACAGTAATTGCAGATAGCAAGTCAACTTCTCAAACCAAACCAACTTCACTTTATACCGTATCAGTGGCACATAAAACAGCAGTCCACTGAGAAGGAAGAGGAGCACATAAATATAATGCATCTTTGGAGACTTGACCAGGGGAATCAAGACCAAGCACAGGCTGATGGCCATTGTTATGAATAAGAATGGCAAAAACACCTGAAAAGATTAAAAAATTAGAGAAAGTAATTAGATGTGGATTTTCATGTGTGACAACTGAATGTACATGCAAGTAAAAATAATATGACACTGGTGATAGGAAATAGGCTAAGCAAATGTTTGAGTTAGATCAGTGTGCTCAGGACTCACAATGCTACAATAAAAGGAAATGCTAGAAGCTCTCATCAGAGAAACTGTTGGTTGGAGGGGATGAGAATCTAGCTTTGACTCCTCATGAGTGGACATGGTTGTAAACATACACTGATTATTATGACCTTCTGCAGGCATGAACTTATTCAGTTTCTGAGCCTGTTGGGGGTCCTGACAATCTTCCATAGAAAATATTTCAAATCAGTAAGCAAATCAAGAGAAAAACTACTTTATCCTCTGTCAATCAAGTTAATATCAATAGTTAAATATTAGGATTAATAATCCTAATAATCCTAATAATCACAGATTAAGAAAGGAATATATCAAGACAAAAATATCCTTCATCTGAAATAATTCTATTTCTTTTGACAAAATATTAAGGATTTATCCTCGGTACCTGGATTGTGTTAGAAATATAAACATCCCACACTTAACGTCGCTACATTATCCTTGGTTTTTGTTCATTCATTTGTTGTTTGTTTGTTTCTCTTGAGAGTCCCACTAAGTAGCTCAGGTTGGCATTGAATTCATCATTTTTCTGCTTCAATCTCCCAAAAGCCTATAAATTAAGTTTAATTATAGGCATATACCACCTGGCTCTAGGCAATCAATTTTGAGATGTTTTCTAAAGAAAACACGAATCTATACCATAATTGTATACTAATACCTAGTTGAAATTATGAGACTTTTAATAAGAAGTTCATTCATTTGAGTCTTAAATAACAGTCTCTTCTTAATTGTTTAAAGGCCCTTAAGAAAGATAACTCACTATCTCATAGCTCAAATTTTTATCAAATAATTGAGTGAAGGATATAAACACTCCTGATGGAAAAAAAATATTTAACTATCTGTGCTTAAGGTTGCCCTTTCCTTCATTTTTTAAGGACATGTAAGTTGAATAATAGTATAACAATAGCTGTTAATGCCATACCCTGGATTTTTGTATGCCTTTACTTATATAATCCACCTAATATTCTTAGGAAGCAGGTATTGACTGTGTCCATTGTAGATATGAACAAATTGAAGGTCAGCCATGAAACAAGAGGAAGCTTAGAAAAGACACTAAGGAACTAGACGAGCCTAAACTATAATGATTATCTTGTATTTCTCAGTGTACCAATGATTCTTTTTCCTAATTTACCTAGTCAGTGATATAAGTGTGAGTCAGAAAACAGCAAAGACGCAAATGATTATAATAGATACAGACTTAAAATAGGAAACGAGGACATCCCAAGGTGGGGCTTCCAAGGAACACATGGGCATCAACCATACACTAGATACACCTGGGGCTCCTCTAGTTTTCCTCTGGGTGTCACTGTCAGTGCATCAATTAGCATTCACTGAGTGTCCAGATAGATGATAACTTGCCTATACTTGGGAGCCAAGTCTCATTTCTTTCTGTACTCAGAGAAGAGAACCTACGTAGGTGCTTGAAATATAATCACACGAGTTCTCAAATATTCAAGAGTTAAGTGATAGCTGAATGGAAGAAGCAGAAGGGAAGAGTAAAAAGAAGATAGTGGTAAATAAATCAACAACATTGCTGATGAGACTGATGATAATAATTGATGGTTCCTTTCTTTCTTCCTAGGTTCTTATATTTGATACTGAGTGAGAGTCTAACACCCTAAAGAGACTGAGGAGATTTGAACCTGGGTTTCATTCTGTGCTGTATATTGATATAATGGGATGGGTGATATTGTATTTGGCCGTGCTACCAGCCAATCAAGACTATTCCATTATCCACCTAGGCTCTCTCCCCCAATAATATCCTCATGCTCCCGAGTTTTTGCTTATTACCTTTTGTATTATGAAAGAATGCTCTCCTATTACATGACATATTTTCTCCCCTTGACTAGCAGCAAGTTTCCATAAAAATAATACAGTGTTTGATAATAAGAAGTAATAAGGTTGAAGGGAAGGAATCTTTCTAAGATCAAAATGAGCTGATATTTCAGAACAGTAAATACCATTCATTATTTGGCTTTACTTATCATTTGCTAAATCTGCCCTTACTGTAGAAAATACAACATGTGTAAATAGCTACACAAGTAAACCAAGTGACCTCAAGGTCAAATGACTCTCAATGATCAGCCCCACCATCTGAAAACTTCTGCCTTTCTCATTAACAAATCCTTAGATCGAACCTAAGAGATTTTGTATTGAGTAAAGCCTATTCACCACGAACAGAGTGAAAATGAAGACCAGATTGCCTGTATTAGTTTCTCAGTTTACTGAGTAGTAACATTTTGGCTTGGAGATATTCTGAATATATTCCTCAAATACAATCATAAAGATTATTTCATATAAAGCAAATTTACCCAGGCCACATTTACCTTATAAGGTCTGTGTAGATTGGGCTCCTGGTACCTCAATTTCAGGATTCCTATCATGGATAACAGAGTCCAAATGGAAACAGCAAAATAGAGATAGTTTATCAGTTGAATTAAGTTTGTTAAGACAATTACAATGGATCCCATACTGACGATTAGAAGCACAGCTATGAAAGGGGATGAGTGAACATTAAGGGTACTAAACATCAAGGGCAGCTGGCCTTGCTCGCTTGCAATAAATGAAACTCTTGCTGACTCAAGTACATTAACCACAAGGTTGCTAAACAAAGAGGCAGAAATAGCAAAAGGAACAGTCCATGTTAATTGGGGGATTACTCTGTCAGTCCATGTGATAGCCACAGCATCTACAGAGAAAAAATATAAACAAAAAAGGGTGTGTTAGAGAGAGGGGGAAGGAAAGAGGGGGAGAATCTAATGATAAACCTTTATACAAAATCTTTTTTAAAAAATCTATGAAGGGAATTTAACCTCCGTTATTTCCTTTTTCACATTTAGGTAATTTCTTAGGTTTGTGCCCATTTCATTTCATCAGCCCGCATCTTGGATGATTGATTTTAGTCTTCCTCAAAAGACCAGGAACTTTTTGAAGGCAAAAGCCCCTCTTATCTCTTCTACAACATCAGTAATTTACTCACTAACAGACTTTATAATAGTAAGTTTTCAATAAATACTTGAGAAATGAATTAGTTGTATTGAGTGAAGAACTGAAAACTAGCTGGAATGCTGATAGATTTAGTCAGTGTCAGAAAAGCAAAACATAGCATTACTGACAGCTTATAACACTTACCCAAATCATAGCATGATATAAAATTTTTAAAAAATGAACATAAACTACACCCAGATGAAAAACATTTCTGATGCTTATGACTTTTCTAAGCTGTAGACCAATGGTTCTCAAATAGAGGTTACATTGCTCTTCAGGGGTCAGGAGAATTATCTGATTTCCCATAACTGAAGAGACAGCAGTTTGCTGCTGGCATCCTAGTGGATAGCAGCCAGAGATGCTGATAAGCATCTTGTGATACCCAGGACACTTTCAATGAACTTTGAAATCCAGGAATTGGACTATAGATCAATAGCAAAGCACCTGCCCATTGTATGTGAGACTGAGTTCAAACTGAGGACTCCGAAACAAAGTGGTCCAAAATGTTGATGGTGTTGAAATTCAGAAACCTTGCATTAAGGAAAACATTAGAGCATATTCTGGAGTTGTTATTTGTATTTTAAAGCCAAAAATATGTTATAAACACTAACATAGTATGCCAGTCAATATTTAAAAAAAACAATAGATTGAATCCAAAGGAATATGGAGGAAAATGAAGGTGTGGACATGATCAAAATATATTGCATACATGTATTAAAATCCCAAAGAATGAAGAAAACATAGTTTAAAGAAATCATCAATAGACAAAAATGCCAGTCATCTATGGAAATTCTTTTGAGTCCAATTTGTACTATGAAAATATATGGTTAGGCAGATCATTCCATCCCAAAGTTGTTTTCAGTGAAGTGAGCAGAGCTTAATGTCCCTGAGAGGTAGGTGTACTCTGAGCTCATAACAGTGTCCACAGGTAGCTGTTTTCTGAATGAGTCACCAATAAATGAGTATTCTGATATGTAACATAAGACTTTTCTAATATAACCAAATTAAAATATCAGCAATGGTTCTTCTCCTTAAGATCTTAATTTATTTTGTTGATACAGAGTTTCTCTGTCTGCCCCCTTGCTGTTCTGGAACTGGCTCTATAGAATAGGCTGGCCTCAAACTCAGGGATCTGCCTGCCTTTGCCTCCCATGTGCTAGGTTTAAAGATGTCCAGCAAGATTTTAATTCCTAACCAATGTTTGTTAGCTTAGAAATTAGATTTTCTGCATACCCCAGGCTGGCTTCAACTATACAATCCTCTTGTTTTGGCTTCTAAATGATGGAATCACATGATGCATGTGGTACCATGCTCACTTATTAATCCATTTTAAATAGTCCTGCCTGTCACATCACCTTTCTCGTGTTATTCTACAACATTGTGTGTTACTTAAATATACCATTGCTGATGGGACAGACTTAGTAGATTTTCTATGGGAAGCTTTACCCTCTCCATGGAGCAGATGGGAGGAGGGGAGAGTGGAGAGAGTGGGAGGAAAGGAGGGAGGTGGAAATGGGATTGGAATATAAAAAATAAATTAATAAAAAAGGAAAAAATATTCCATTGCAATTCTTACTTATTGCAAATAAAGTCTTGTTGGACACCCAGCCCTCCACACACTGCATACTTTCAGATATGTTTTGAAATTGAAATACTTCCATCCCATACTGCACAGGAAATCTTCGGCATCTTGGCAGACAGTCTACAATCCTGAGAAAGACCATGCAGCTCGTCCCACACTGTGTCTCAAAAATTAAATGTAATATTCCTGCATGGTCTTTAGTTCTATTCTACAAGTTGTTTTTGTCTCCTTCTTTCTAATTTCTATGTTTTTATTTAAAGTTCTACTATATATGCAATATATTTACATTTTGTGTATATATACATATATATGGATATATATATATATATATATATATGGTAAAAACATAAAATGAACAACACTGAAGCCTACAAAGTCCAAAAGTCCTTTTCCTCCCCACGTTTTCATTCACGTGTCCCAAATGTAAACACAGCTAACATCTGTCTGTTTCCTTTTCAGAATTTCTCTATAATTACCCATATCAGTCTATGAGGATTGTATGCTTGAGTTCTGTGTGTGCACATGTGTGGGTGTGGAGGTGCTTTTGTGATTGAATGCTTATGTTTGCTTTTTCTCATTTTCTGGTCTATCTTGGTCATATTAATACACATGCATCCATACAATTACTGTAGTTACTTCTCAGTACTGTTATATGCCTGTAAATTATCTACTTGCTCTGTATTGATGGATTTGTGAACTGTTTTCAATTTTTTATTAATGGAAAATGTGCTCTAAAGCTGAGCTTCATGGCAACTTCTGTAATAGGAAGGCTGAAATGAAGACTGAAGTTCCAAGCAAGATTCTACCCCCGCCCCCCCAAAAGAAAAATGTACTTTAATAAAAAACACTCATAAAACATAATGTGAAATAATTTAATGCATGATATCCCTTGCTGACCATAACAAGAAATTATTTTAAGATATCAAAAATTCCTCATGCAAGTTCTTTATTTTTATTTATTTATTTTAATCTTGAGACAGGGTCTGACCATGTAGCTCTGGCTGGCCTGGAACGACCTATGTAGATCAGCCATGGCTGGCTTCAATTCTTAATGTTTAAATACTTCTTTTCAAAGTACATTCTTAGAAGTAGGATTTGTGAGCATACAATTCTTTATTTCTAAATTTTTGTTTATATATTATTGTATGTGGAGACAGAGAGAGAGAGAGAGAGAGAGAGAGAGAGCGTCTCAGAAGACAACTTTCTGTTCAAGAGTCAGTTCTCTTCTTCCACTGGGTTCCAGCTCATGTCATCAGGGTTTCACAGCAAGTGCGTTATCCACTGAGCCATTTCACTGGCCCATAAGTATGTATTTTTGTTTGTTTGTTTTTGTTTTTCGAGGCAGGGTTTCTCTGTGACTTTGGAGGCTGTCCTGGAACTAGCTCTTGTAGACCAGGCTGGTCTTGAACTCAGAGATCCGCCTGCCTCTGCCTCCTGAGTGCTGGCATTAAAGGCATGCACCACCACCTCCCAGCTAAGTATGTATTTTTTGAATAAGAGAAATACTACAAAATTATCATCCAAAAATGATTATATCTATTTATGAGTAACTAACTGGAAAATTTCCACTTACAATAAAAATTTCTTCATGCACCTAAGTATTTGAGACAAACTTCCTGTAGGCTGTCTGAACAAGGAAACTTTCTTAACATCTATTTCCACATCACTTCTTAACCATTTAGATTATCTTGCCCTATTGTAAGTGTGGCTCAGAAACTTCTAGAATACCATGTGAGCACTCTGTGAACACCCTGTCAGCAGGGTTTCTGGAACTCTGGTCTTCAGATTCAAAATGTTGGAGCTAGGAATCCTTACCACACTATTTTCACACTCCAAATTCTAAAGAGAACACCCTTCTTTTCTCATGTATACAGCTTTCACAATCAAGACTTTTTTGTTAGTGTTTTATTTGTGTTTTTTTGTTTGATTTTGAGACAGGGTCTCTATGTAGCTCTGGCTCTCCTGGAACTTGGAATGTTGACTGTAGACTACACAGGCCTCCCTCCAACTCACAGAGATCCAACTGTCTCTGCCTCAAAAGGGATGGAATTAAAGACGTGTGCATCCAGCTTAAGAACTTTTATCATAAGGGAACAATAACTGTTGTTGGAATTTATTAACAATAAATTGGAAACAGGACAGAGATCTGACATCTACAGATTACGTACTTTACATGTGACTATCTGTGCTCTTTTCTATATAAACCACAGAAGCTACTATTATGGTTGATTCCAATGAGCCTCAAGTGCTTGCTTCGGGAGCACATATACTAAAATTGGAACAATACAGAGAAGATTAGCACAGCCCCTGCACAAGGATGACACAAAAATTTGTGAAGCGTTCCATATTTTTAAACAATATGTAACCACTAATCCAGCCCTACAGAAAGTACTGGAAGGAAAACTCCAACCTAAGGAAATTAACTACACTCACATAAACATAAACAATAGATAATCCCACTTTACGAAAACCCAGAAGAAAAATCAGGGTAAATCCACATACAATACCACTTCCAATGCGCCTCAAATAAAATGTAACATCATATTATAAAAATGTCATACTCCTTTGGAAAACTTACACATATTTCTGTATGCTTGATTGGTTTCTATATGAAAACATGCCTCCCACCTTTCCTAACTCATAAGAATATGAGTTAGCATGTCTCTTGTTTGTAACCATCTCTGTCTGGAGTTATATAAATCATGCACCCCCATAAAGCAAAAAAAAAAAAAAAAATCACTCACACCCTCATCCCAGCTGAGTACCGTTGTTCATTGGTTCTTCTCAGTTTTGCATGAAAATGAAGAACTTTTTCCATCATTAACACATCATAACCATTTTCCTCTTAAGTGTCCAGCAACAATATGACCTTCTAAAAAACTCAGAATAGAGCCAGTATGGGGCTCTGCAGGGAAAGATGCTTGCTGTCACACCTGAAGATCTGAGTTCTATCCCTGAAACTCACATGGTAGGAGAGAACCAACTCCTGAAAGTTGTCTTCTGACCTCCATATATACAACAAGGCACACATGCACACACAAAATGTATACAGAAATGCAACTTGGACTTTTTTAAACAAGACCCCAGAATAGTCTATTATATGGACTTAGCTGAGTTATTTATTTCAAACTTATTGCACATTTTGGTGATCTTTAATTTTGTGCTACCATAACTGATGATGATACAATGGCCTTCCCTAAATGTATATTTTTATATGTAGTTCTGATTATTTTCTCAACTTGAGTATCTAATGTAGTACATATATCAAAATTTTAAGGTAATATTTCAGGTTTTAAATGAAGTCTGAAAACTATAAGCCTGAAAAGGGCAATGACAAAAAACAAATTACAAATAACAATTATAAGCTTCCTGGATTTTCCCCACAAGCTCAAGATGTTGTGCTTCCTATAAAGTTGTTGCAATTGTTGTGATAAGCCAGAGAATATTTTACAATTTTTTAATAATCAATACAGCCAGAGCACTGGCAGCTTTAGTGAACATGGCCTCAATACTCAGTGTCCAGTGGCTCTGGTCACTAACATAGCTGACATTATAAATGAACCATGACACAGCTGAGATGGTTAATGTTTCAGTGCCTGTATTTGCTCAGTGTTGCATTTGGTTTATTCCCAGAAAAGACTGATTCTATGCCATCTCTCATGCCAAGGGTACCTAGACTCTTAATGAATCAACTCTTCTGTGGCACGGTGCCTGCCAGCCCTAATACGAAGCACTTGAGGGAACTGCAACTGAGGCAATTGGGTTTTTTTTATCCTAAACCTTCCCTGCAACTTGAAATCTCCCCAAGAAAACAAATGGTCATGTTGAAGAAATTTCGAATCCTGAACACCTTGATTTTTCCATTGTACACTGCATACGATGTAATAAATTACAATATGATACCTGACAAATATAAAACACTTTATAAATATAGTGCCAGGTCAGTAAAGAGACTTACCTCCAGTGTCTCTAATACTCACCAAAACAAGAAGAGTTGTTCACACTGCTCAATCCAAATCGAGCAGGTGACAGGTTTATCTCAGAAGGTAATCATTTGAGGCAGGATGTTGGTGTGAGAAAACAGCTAGCCTTCCTTTTTCCTTGTTTTACACTTTTCCCAAATTTCCTTTCACCCCCTGTTGCTGCTATCCTCTTTAAATGACTGTCCATTTCTCCTTGAGAATGCCTTGTTATCTTTTTTGAGAAGGGTCTCTCTAAATTAGATGTCCTCTAGCCTCAGTTTCCCAAGTGCTCTAGCAGGCTTTAGATCACAGGCACATATCATTACCCTGTCATAGTCTTTCATTCTCTATTCTTTGATTTGAACTTTAATCAAAATCTCAATGTATTTAGGATCATTTGTCAGTATAAAATTTGGAGTTTTTAAGATAAAATGTATTTTACATATTAATGGTATCAATTACAGTCATCAACTGAGCATTAGTGTTTACTCATTCAGCTGTTAATGTCCTTTATTTCAAATGTGCCTTCATTAGTGTCCCATAGGTTACTGAGAATCAAGAATTTTCAAGTATTATCAGATGTAATTACTTACTGATCATGTAGTGTCACTATGCCTGAGATCATGCAAACATTAACAAAAATAACTATACATACCTTTTCCACATTGTCAGAAAATGCATGGCTATTCTTGAAATGAATCTCCTTTCTAAACCAAATCAAACTCTCACCACCCTGTTATTAGAACACCATGAATTGAGTCTTTAACAATGACCAGTGCACAGCCATCCTGAATGGTGGTGTTAACCATACTGAAAGGACTGTATTTTATTTACTGTTTTGCTATTTGTGTACAAACCTGAAGAGAGAATTTCTCTGGGCGTCAGAACCGTCATGTAGGAAATGTTAGCCAGTAAATACACCACCGTTACTAGAGGCAGCGCTGTAAATATGCATCTAGGAATTGTTTTGTTGGGTTTCTTCAGCTCCCCTATAATGCATAAAAGAACAATATCAGAAGACTTGGGAAAATATTATTTCTTAAACTTATCTTTAAAATTGTACATGTGTCAAGTATTGGACTACATTCTTTCCGTTCACTCTGCTACCACACCCACACCCACTCAGAGACAAACTGCTGCACATTGATCAATTTTTTATGACACAAGAGTCTGGGCTCACACTGCCTGTTCCATTTGCAACCTTCCCCAATCTTGAAATGAATCTCCTTTCTAAACCAAATCAAACTCTCACCACCCTGTTATTAGAACACCATGAGTTGAATAGGAAGTAGGCTCTGCATTTAAATACTAGGAATATAATGTTGAACAGAAACTTTATGAGATTTTACCCCAAGAAGAGGAGCTCCACATTAGTCAATCACATAGACAAAAGTGAAAATCATGAGTATGGTAAGTGACTTTACGAGCAGAAACACTTGCTATAGGGACAGGTCATGTGACAGTTTGATGGACATTCTTTACTATTTCTGATAATCCGTAGCCTGGCCTTTTAAAAACATACCATTCCCCTTCTTGCTAAAGTCTCTGTTCTTTTGTGTGAAGTGTTAATTATGTCTTAGCTGCCAACTTGGCCACTGCTTCTCCTTCAGAACTCAGCAAAACCATTACCTCTGAGAAAGTAAGAGAGGAAAATCCCTGTCCAGCAAGATCACCTCATGAATATGTTAAGGCAAGTACTGAAAAAGGTTAAGGAGTCAGTTTCCCTGTGTGTTTTATATGATTTTTAATCATATAAATTTAAGTGATTAAATTATCCTTTTATTCAGAAAAGAAAAAGCAAACAAACAAGCAACATTGGAGATGTGACTCACTAATCAAGTGCTTGTCTAGCATGGAGCTAACAGACAGGAAATGATGAAGCATAAAACGAGATTTAATTGTAACCCTTCCTGCCACTAACTGCTTGTGGGCTTTGGCAACTATGGCTATTGGGATGTCATATTATTAAGCTCTATATTAGAAGTGTCTTAGTCACTTTTCTTTGCTGTAAAGAAAGAACCTTGACCAGCAAACATCTTCCAAAGAAAAGCATTTATTTGGGGGCTTGTTTACAGTTTGGGAGGGTCTATTCCTTCTCATCGTCAGGGAGCATGGTGGATTATAGACAGGCATGGTGCTAGAGCAATTACTGAGAGCTTTACATCCTGATTGGCAGGGAGTGAGAGAAGGGAAGGAAGAGGAACAGGGAGAAGGCAAGGAGACTGGACCTAGAATGGGCTTTTGAAACCTCAAAGCCAACTAGATATACTTCCTCAAACAAGACTACACCTTCTCATCATTCTAATCCTTTCAATCAGTTCCAAGTGCTGGTAAGAATTCAAATATATGAACCTATGGGGACCATTCTTATTCAGCCACCACAGGAAAAAATGATGAGACAATAAATTTCCACTCCCAGTGTCTTTAAAAAAATGGTATTGTTAGGATAGATTATATCTCAATGGTAGAACACTTGCCTAACATATGCAAGGACAATATTTGATGCCCAGCACACACCTGTGCCCCCCATTCACAGGCTGTTGTTAATACCTTTGGTTATTAGTTAAGCCTTTGGGACCAGAAAGAGGGCAACTCTTTAAATTAGATACACTTTCTCCTAGGCCTTCTACTTATTCTCAATATGTATTTGGTTTGTAGAAAGGTGACAGAGATTAGAATTTAATTTATATGAGGCTAATATAATAAGAGATTATTATTATGACAGTTTATAATAACATCCAGACAGGCAGTGAATATCCTTGGGCCTTGATAGTGAAAGACAAGTTGTTCTGACACTATTTATCAGATGCTGATAAATCACATTTTGTAAGTAAAAATGCTATTCAGAAGTCTTAAATTTTATTAGTAAATTAACTACTGCAGCACACATTGAAAGAGTGCCAAATCCTAACTACTAACTTGCCAGGGAAGAGGTACATGATTTTTGGTTTGGTTTGGTTTGGTTTTGCTTATGAGACTGTCAAACTGGCTTTGACCTCCTGATACTCTTCTTCAACCTTCCAAGTGATAGGATTAGAGGCATGACACACCTTACCTAGTTTTATGGAGTGCAGAGACAGGACATACTGAAAGTCCCACAGCCTTTTGTTTACCATCAGTTGTTTGAAAGGCAGTCTATATTAGTTTACAGATTGTCAAATGTTATAGATCTTTCTTAAGCAGAGATAATTACATAACAATGAAGCATCTTCAACACCAGAACAAGATAAAATTTGCTTTAAATACCTCTCATCTGAGACATGTGTGGACTGCACTGTCTCTCTCTCTCTCTCTCTCTCTCTCTCTCTCTCTCTCTCTCACACACACACACACACACACACACACACACACACACACACACACACACGCCCCCCACACACACACATACACTCACTCACATAGTGAGAGAGACTCACTTCAGGAGCAAACTTTAGGAGCACTATCCCAGCCTTCTTTTCTGTTTCTTGCTTTTTAGCCCAGTATACAGTAACTTTTATCTACAAAGCTCATCAATATCTCACTTAACCAAGAAAGCACCTTCTGATCTTTTCTCAGACTCCTCACCTTCTGGAATATTTAACTTTGTAGATAGAGCCTTCTTTGGGAAAGACATGGGAACTTATCTTTATGATGCTTTACACTTATTCAGCTTTCTCACTAGATCTACTTTTCTTACCTACTGCAGGAAAGCTGATATCATCTAGTTGTCCACCCCCAACCCTTTGTTCTTCCTTTGTGCACTTGCCTTAATATTCTCATCCATCATCAAGGCCATAACCATCAAATGAAAGCAGTTTTGTGATCACCCACGATTTCCTGCAGTGCATTACATGAGCCCTTTGTTTCTGGTTTTCATTCCTATTTCTCTATGGCTGGGAAGGGTTTATTGTATTCAAATTGCTAGTCTGTTGTAGTTAGTAACAATTAAAACTGACCTTTTCTTCTACTGAAATTACACAGTAAAAGCATTGTTTCTTTATGGCCAGTGTTAAATACCATATGTAATTATTTGTTTTGAAGACAAAGAAGTATACTGATCTTAAGACATGATAACCATTTTAGAGATTAAAAGACAAAGTGTAGGTAGGAAAAAATACTTGCTATGGTCAGGAATCAGGAATCAGGGAGAGAATCCATGAAATTAAAGGGAGGTTTTATTCAAGACTCAAGTCCATTATATTAAACTAAAAGGAGAGTTTGAGCTGATCTGAACAAGGGAGAGCCCTTGGTCCCCAGACTGATAGCTGGGAAACCAGCATGGGACTGATCCAAACCCCCTGAATGTGGGTGTCAGTGAGGAGACCTTAGAAATCTAAGGGACCTCTTGTAGTGGATCAGTACTTATCCCTAGCATAGCAATGAACTTTGGGAGCCCATTCCACCTGAAAGGATACTCCCTGAGCCTAGATACAAGGGGGTTGGCCTAGGCCCTATCCCAAAGAATAAGACAGACTTTGAAAACCCCCTGTGGAAGGCCTCACCCTCCCTGGGAAGCAGAAGGGTATGGGATAGGTAGGGTGTTAGTTGGGGAGGGGGGCAGGGACAGAGGGGAGAAGAGGCACCTGGGATTGACATGTAAAATATTTTTCTTTCTAATTAAAATAAAAAAAAGAGAGTTTGTAAAGTAGCATTTAAGTTGAGGGGGGAGAAACATAACTGAATGTGAAGAGATCCTGGCGCTAGGAAGGGAAGAGTGCAGAGTTCAAGGATGGAGGTCAATTTGCAAATGAAAAGAGAAGAAGCAGTTATTCAAGTGGAAGGTATTAAATCTTGCCTGGGAGCCATCAAGACAACTAGAAGTTTCTTGTGTTTAAAAACCCTAAAAAGCCCAGTGAAAGTGCAAAGCAAAGTCCAGGCCCTGATGTTCTGCTCTGAGTAAGCAAGGAAGCAATACCCCACAAGACACTGCTACAGCAGTGCTGCACTTCCATGGTAAACAAGAGGTCTTTAAGCTGCAGGAGCTGGTCCACTTCATGTGCCCAGGAGGATCAGGCTGAGGGCTGAGGAGAAGGAAGCCTCTCGCACTCCTGTGACCACTGGTACTGGGAATAATCCTAAACATTTTGTTTTGTTTTTGTCCTGTGCCAAGAAAATCAGATCTTGGGCCTCAAGCAAGCTACACAAATGCTTTACTACTGAGCTATGTCCCCACCCCATCTACCAATTGATTTATTTATATGAACCTTTAAAAATACATTCATGCATGAAAGCAGAAAATGTCATAATAGGAACAGAAAACATGATTCTAAGATAAATAAACAGAAATAGTGATGAGCCTACACTATATCCCACTCACATCACCAACACAGTCTGGTTTTACATCATTCCTGGATCCACGGTTTCACAGGAGGGAATTGTTTCCACAATCTGAGCATACATGCATTAACAGAAAGAAAACTACATTAATCAGAGGTCTTATACTTCAGGACCCAGGGGGAAAAGAATGAAAAGGAGACGTTTTTTGATTGTTTTCATAGACGTTTGAGACAGCTTGAATATGGAGAAGAATTAAGAGTAGGTGATTTAAGAAGTCAAAGTTGAAGTTCATTGAATTGTTTAATCTGATAGTCAATACACAATGAAAGATGTTCATTTCATACATGCACTATATCAGCCATGACCTGACTTTTTCCCCAGAAGATTGATAGTTACCTGCTACATATGTAAAGCATCCCCCGCCCGAAAACGCAAAGTATCCCTGGAAGACAGCTTCTATAATCTGAGAGATCTCTGGAAACTCCGCATCAAAAGCATTCTCAAGTCTTCTCACATTCTCCTTCTTCCCTCTCACCAGCATGAACACTCCACTGAGGGAAATGAAGCCGAGTATGCACATCTTCAGCACTGTGCTCACTGTCTGAAGCCATGACATCTCTTTCACACCACGAGAATTCAGAATTCCCACAATCCACAGCACCGCCAGGGCCAGACATTTCTTTGGTAGACTCGGGGCAGAGCAGCTGGGATAGAAAGGCTGAATGCCATACTCAGCGAGTAGCAGAGCTTGGCTAGCAACTACACCTGCGCCCGTAAACAAGGATGTCCAAAGTCTCAGGAATGCAATCGAGGAGCCAAAGCATCTCTTGATAAAATAGTAGTGAGCCCCACTGTATGGGAAGGCTATCCCTATCTCTGCAGAGCAGAGGGAACTGGTCATGGACAGCACAGCACAAGCAGCCCAAATACACAAGGAGACTCCCACATTCATGCAAGAGTACTCAAGCACCCCCTTAGGAGATATAAAAATTCCTGCACCAATTATATTAATAATTAGAAAATTGACCCCCCAGAAATATCCTAGTTCTCTCTTAAGCTGTATTTTCTTCTCTGTATCCATTGCCACTGAGAAAAAATGTACATTCACTAAGCTACAGTTCGTCAATATTTCTGCCTATAGGTTCATGGATGCTCTGAAATACAATTGTTCTGTCTTTTTTGTTCCACTTCCATTAAATATAGGTCTATTTTCAATAATTAACAAAGTAACTGTGACACATTTCAATGAAACAAAAAATATCACCAGTAAGGGTTTAGTTTGATCCTTCTTTTAATAATTGTCAGAATAAGGAATTCAATCAAAAGGAGTTTTAAAGAAGCCAAAGTTTTGGAAATGGGAATAAAAAGCTTTCTTGTTAAAGTTGCAAAAAAAATTGGCTATGTTGGGTCCACCACATCCTAGGACAAAAGAAACTGTCAAGAGTAAGTGGGCAACTTAAAAGTCACAAAGGAAGATATGAGGCAGAAGAAATTTCAAAGCTGAGAAACCACTAGGTTTTTCTTGGCATTGTTCATTTGTATGTTTATGACTGGGTCTTGCTATCTATATGTCAGGTAAAAACTTACAGCACTCCTCCTGCTGCTGCCTCTACATAACTGGAGTGACCAGTATATAACTCCATATCCAGCTTGCATGGCTACTTCAAACTCTGCAGTGAAATAAGAGAGATTAAGAAAAAAATAGAAAGAAAGTACATTGGAGAACACAGAGCCTTTTCAGTGAGGCAAAATGTAAAGTGCCTATAATCTCAGCTCCTTTGAAGGCTGACATACAAGGATCACTTCAGCAGAGTTCAAGGCACAGTACTCCTAGCTTTCAGGGGTGTGGCTCAAGTATGGCTCGATAGCTAATGAGTACAATGTGGCACCATTGGATGCTCAGAAACATACAAATGAGGAATCCTTGGTGGTGTTCCCAAAGGGCTAATTCTGTCATGTATACAGAGTTTATAAGTTGTAGGAACATGAACGTCCCCATCTAGCCTACTTTGGGGACCAGGGGAGAAGTGGAACCTCTACAAAAGCCTTGCTGGATGAATACTTTCCCAATATGTGAGGTCAGACTCTCCACAAATAGCCTCCACTATATGATGGCTAGTTGAATCAAGAACCACAACACAGTTCCACTAGAAAAATGTCTAATGGAGCTAACCAAACAGGACTACTGTACAGTATGCCCTGGAGGTAAGATATGAATCAAGGAAATTGTTCTCCAGGTTTAAGACTTAATGTTTTCTCTGTTGGGATTTGAGTATACCTGGTGCCAGTTCCCCTTTGTGGTTGCCTATTTTCCCCCTTTGACTGGATGTACCTGCCCCATGCCTGTCCCAATACTGCATTCTGGAAGTAGATTTTTTTTAATAGTTGCAAAGTAAGAGTGAATTTGTTCCAAAAAGTTCATGCCTTGACTCTGATCCATATTTGATTCACGTGATCAGTCTTTTGAGTAGATGCTAGCAGAGGTTAATACTTTGAGTCTATTGGAATTGAATTTTAATTTGTTTAACTATAACACATATTTGAGGCAGGATGCTATAGTTTTTATATAACCTTTAAAATCATCATGCCTAAAAAATGAATTCCCTAAGTTGTAGGTCAGTGGTATTGGAGAGCAGCATTGGAAGTAAAGGTTAGGAGAGATCATGAAGGCGGTGGCCCATGACAGCGTTAGTGGCTTCATAAGAAGAGAAAGCAACACCCAAGATAGCTTCTTTGTCTTTCTTACCATCCATGATACAGTGAGAGTAGCAGACTCTCAGGCAATGCTGAGCAGACACCAGAACCATGTTTCTAGACTGGTCACCATCCAGAAGTAAGAAATTCTCATAAATGATTTAACAAAGGAAAATTAAATTCATACTACAGATAGAGATTGAAAATTAAACACCTTCATTTAGAGCCTGGAGGAATTTGCCCTGGCCCCTATGAGACCATCATTTCCTCTAAAAATCATTTACTACCCTTGTAAAATTTGCCCACAGCTTCCTCACCTCCATCTTTCTTATGTAAGAGTCAACCATGTGAGTCTTCTTTATGTTTCTATTTTGTATGGCTCCTCTCTACATGTGATTGTTAACAAATCCATGTGGTTTTTCTCCTTTTAATCCATGCATTGCCTACTTTATTTCAGCAATCTTAAAGGGTAAAGCTTTCACTGCAAGAGAGAAACATAACCATTGCCACACCAGCATCCTCCTTCCTCCTTCCATTCTTCCCTCCCCTCTAGCCTTTCCTTCTTGTTTTTGTTTGTATTTTGTTCTGGTGCTGGGGATAGAGCCCAGGGTTTTGTGTGTACTAAGTGCCCTTTGAACCACCGAGCTCTTCTCCAGCCCTGTCTATAGGAATAAGGAAAGAATCATTCCACATGAGAAGATCTGACAAGGAAACCTGTAAGTCTGTTTACCCACTTTAATAACTTACAGATTGAGTCCAAATGTTTACTTTTTATAACAATTATTTTTAAATTAGGCATCTTTCCACTCTCTTGCCCTGAACTTTGGAATCTAGTTAAACAGTGTACACTTAGATTTTTCAGACATTCACATGAAAAGAAACATTGTTTAATTACATTCCTTCAAGCTTTCTGCTGGAACCAGATTAAGAAAAAAAATGTTCTCATTTGTTTCTCACATTGGCATACCACCTTGGTATACCACCTTGTGGAGGAAAACACTGCAGGTTTACTTTTATTTTCCAGAAAAGGCTATTTCTTTTATTCAAGTAACTGCAAATAGGAAATCTGGGGGGTGGGGGAGGAGGCCCAGGCAGGACCAATACTGTCCACCCTTCCCCCACAGAACAAGGGGAAAAGGTGGTCCTTTTCCCATAAAAGTGCCCCCTCCTCATTCGGCTGCAGCATCTAAGGGGCAGGGTCCTATTCTCCCTGGTGTGGTGTAGTTGTTAAGCAACTTGCTGCACTACAGGCCCCTTCCTCTAGAATGTCTTGGGGAAGAGAATGCAGGCAAAAGTGAAGGATGAACTTTTGGCACTGGTATCAGCAGCAATGGTGGGTGTCTAAGAATGAACACTGAACAAAAAAACAACACAACTGTCCAGTGGTAGTTTGTGAACAGAAGAAAAGATAGAACCAGGATCTTGTGGGGCAGGAAGAAGCAAAAGGAGGGGGCAAGGCTAGATCCTTATGCCCCCCCAGAGGAAGGGAAACAACCTAGAGTGGGAGTGGGGAGGTGAGTCTGAATCATGAGGTGGAGTTAAGTAACGGTAACCATTTTTCCTAATTCCATCAGTTTAAAATATTTATTACATACCAAATTATGTTACTTAACTCCACCTTAGTTTCCAGGCACTGGGGGAGACATATAATTCAGCTCATAGACATAATATTAAAATACAAAATGCTTTATAATATTATAAATATTAACTGTTATCTGTATTTTATATTTTTTTTAGTTTTTTTCAGACAGGGTTTCTATGTGTAATAGCCTTGGCTGTCCCGGATCTCACTTAGTAAACCAGGCTGGCCTCAAACTCTCAGAGATCCTGTCTGCCTCTAGGATTAAAGATGTCAGCCATCATGGCTCCCACTAAGCCCCATTTATTTCATTTTTAAATAAGGATTTGTTAATCTTTTAGGTTAGTACACTGTGGTGATATCTTTTTGCTCAAATAAAGCCTGTCTGAGAGATCTGAGAGGAGTAGCAAGTCATAGCACACCTTACCTCCTAAGAGTCTCCACAGAGAAGAGAGCGATTACCTGTTTGTCCTTGCTTATATCTTGTTACTGCCCAGCTATGTCACTTCCTGCCTTTCTGTACAGACCTCCAGACCTCCATAGTTAGCTAGTCACAGTTCCATTCTCTGACCCCCATACAGGCTTTATATGTGCAAGAAAGATATCACCACAGTATACATTGTATGGTATCATGTAGGGTCATATAGCATTTCTGTTTTAAGTCTTTTGGGACATCTCCATGCTGATTCTCTTAGAGGCTACATAAACTTACATTCCCACCAGCAATAAATAAGTGGTTATCATTCCCCACAGCCTTACTAGAATTTGTTGTTATTTGTTTACTTAACTATTACTTAACTATAAGTTAACTATTCTGACTAGAGTGAAATGGAATCTCAAAGTAGCTTTAAGTTATATATTCCTGATGACTAAGGACATAAAACACTTTGAGAAATATTTTACTGGCTCTGTATAATTCTTTTGACACTGTCTATTCAGTTCACTGGCTCATTCATTTTTCTGGATTATTTGATGTTTGCTCCATTTTTATTTTTGAAGTCAGTTCTTTGGATGGGAGTTGGGTAAGGGCAGAGACCCACTCACCTAGTTCCTGGGTTGGTCGGCGGACAGGTGAAGTTAGTTCTTTGTGTATTCTTGCTGGCCAAGAGTTTTCCCTATTACATAGGCTATCTCTTCATTTGGGTAACTGGTTCCTTTGCTACACAGCTTTTAATTTCCTATAATACTGTTTGTCTATTCTTAGGATTATTTTTCATTCAGTTGGAAACCTTCTTTTGCCTAAAGTATTTGCATATGCCCATAATTTTAAGTGTTTTAAAAGATTTTTTTCATTTATGTGTATATGTGAGTGTATGTCATGTGTATACAAGTGACTGTAGAGGCCAGAAAATGGCATTAGATCTCCTGGAGCTAGAGTTATAGGAAATTGTGAGCTATTCAACTTAAGTGTTGAGAACTTGGATCCTCCAGATGAACAGCAAGTGCTCATAACTGCTAAGACTTCTCTCTAGATCTACTTTAAATATTTAACTATCTTTCTTCTAGCAGGTTCAAAGTTTTACTTCTTTTTTTATTAAGTGTGATTTATTATGTCATTTATGATAAAATTTATATTACATCTTTTTTGCATTTTCTTTTTATTTGAATTACAAACAAGATTGAATTACATGACAATCCCAGTTCCCTTCTCCCTCCCATCCTCCCCTACCATCCCCCCAACTAAAACTCTAACTATCATATATCCTTTCTTCTATTCTTCCCCTGACTCAACCTTTCTGCTCCCTCATGACCTCTGCATCCTTCCTCTTCTTCCCTTCTCATTCTCATAGCTCCCTCCCTCCTCTTCCAATGCTCTCAATGTTCCCCTTCTTCAGAGGACAAACTTTGTCTCTTTTGGGGTCCTCCTTGTTTACTAGTTTCTCTGGCAGTGTGGTTTGTAGACTAGTAAACACTTATTCTATGTCTAAAATCCAGATATGAGTAAGTCCATATCATGTTTGTCTTTTTGTAATTGGGTTACCTCGCTCAGAATTGTTTCTTTGAGTTCCATCCATTTTCCTGCGAATTTCAATATTCCATTGTTTTCTTCTGCTGAGTAGTACTCCATTGTGTAAATGTATCACATTTTCTGTATCCATTCTTCAGGTTAAGGGCATCTAGGCTGCTTCCAGTTTCTGGCTATTACAAATAGTGATGCTATGAACATCATTGAACAGATGTCTTTGTTGTATGAATGTGCTACTTTTGGGGAGCACTTCCTGAACATAGCACAAGTAGCACAGACACTGAGATCAACAATTAATAAATGGTACCTCCTGAAACTGAGAAGCTTCTGTAAGGCAAAGGACATAGTCAGCAAGGCAAAACTGCAGCCCACAGACTGGGAAAAGATATTCACCAACCCCATATCTGACAGAGGGCTGATCTCCAAAATATACAAAGAACTCAATGATTGTGATTGGGGTATATGCCTAAGAGTAGAATTGCTGGATCTTGTGGTAGACTGATTCCCATTTTTTTGAGGAACCACCATACTGATTTCCAAAGTGGCTGTACAAGTTGATGACACTCCCACCAACAGTGGAGGAGTATTCCCCTTTCTCCGCATCCTCTCCAGCATAAAAGGTCATTGGTACTTTTGATTTTAGTCATTCTGACAGGAGTAAGATGGTATCTCAGAGTTGTTTTGATTTGCATTTCCCTGGTGGCTAAGGATGTTGAACACTTTGTTATGTGTCTTTCAGCCATTTTAGATTCCTCTATTGAGAATTCTCTATTTAGTTCTGTACCCCACTTTTTAATTGGATTGTTTGGTGTTTTGGAGACTAGCTTCTTGAGTTCTTTGTATATTTTGGAGATCAGCCCTCTGTCAGATGTGGGGTTGATGAACATCTTTCCCATTCTGTGAGCTGCCATTTTGTCTTCTTGACTATGTCCTTTGCCTTACAGAAGCTTCTCAGTTTCAGGAGCTCCCATTTATTAATTGTCAATTTCAGTGTGTGTGCTACTGGTGTTATGTTCAGGAAGCAGTGTCCTGTACCAATTTGTTCAAAGGTACCTCTTACTTTCTCTTCTAAGAGGTTCAGTGTGGCTGGATTTATGTTGAGGTCTTTGATCCATTTGGACTGAAGTTTTGTGCATGCCGATAGACCTGGATCTATCTGCAGTCTTCTACATGCCAGCATCCAGTTATGCCAGCACCGTTTGTTGAAGATGCTTTCTTTTTCTCTTTCATAATTTTAGCTTCCTTGTCGAAATCAGGTGTTCATAGGTGTGTGGGTCCATATCAGAGATTTCCATTTGATTCCACTGGTCTGTCTATTTTTGTGCCAATACCAAGCTGTTTTCAGGAATATAGCTCTAAAATAGAGCTTGAAGTCAAGGATGGTGATGCCTCAGGAAGTTCCTTTATTGTACAGGGTTGTTTAGGCTACCCTGGGTTTTTTGTTTTTCCATATAAAGTTGTGTATTGTTCTTTCAATGTCTGTGAAGAATTGTGCTGGGATTTTGAAGGGGACTGCATTGTTTCTGTAGATTGCTTTTGGCAATATTGCCAATTTTACTATGTGTGTCCTACCTATCCAAGAGTATGGGAGATCTTTCCATTTTCTGGTATCTTCTTTAATTTCCCACTTTAAAGACTCAAAGTTCTTGTTATACAGGTCTTTCACTTGTGTGGTTAGCATTATCCCAAGGTATTTTATGTTGTTTGTGACAATTGTAAAGGTTGGTGTTTCTCTGATTTCATTCTCAGTGCATTTATGATCTGTATATAGTAGTGCTACTGATTTTTTTTTAGTTAATCTCGTATGCTGCTACTTTGCTGAAGGTGTTTATCAGCTGTAGGTGTTCCCTAGTAGAATTTTTCAGGTCATTTATATAAATTATCATATCACCTGCAAATAGTGAAAGTTTGACTTCTTTTTTTCCAATTTGTATCCCCTTGATCTCCTTTTGTTGTCTTATTTTTCTAGCTAGAATGTCGAGGACAATATTGAAGAGATATGGAGAGAGTGGACAGCCTTGTCTTGTTCCTGATTTTAGAGGAATCACTTTGAGTTTATCTCCAGCGAGTTTGATGTTGGCTGTTGGTTTACTGTCTGTTGCTTTTATTATGTTTAGGTATGTTCCTGTTATCCCTCCAAGACCTTTATCATGAAGGGATGTTGGATTTTGTCAAAGGCTTTTTCAGCATCTAGTGAGATGATCATGTGAATTTTCTTTCTTAGTTTGTTTATATGGTGGATTACATTGATGGATTTTTGTATGTTTTACCATCCCTGGGATGAAGCCTACTTGATCATGGTGGTTGATTTTTCCAATGTATCCTTGGATTCCATTTGCCAGTATTTTATTGAGTATTTTTGCATCAATGTTCATGAGCGATATTGGTCTGTAATTCTCTTGCTTAGTTGTGTCTTTATATGGATTGGGTACCAAGGTAATGAAGCCTTGTAAAAAGAGTTTGGCAATGACTCTTCTGCTTCTATTGTGTGGAATGATTTGAGGGGAATTGGTATTAGTTGTTCTTTGAATTTCTGGTAGAATTCTGCACTGAAACCATGTGGCCCTGGGCTTTTTTTGTTTGGGAGACTGTTGATGACTGCTTCTATTTCATTAGGGATTATTGATCTATTTAAATTGCTTATCTATTCTTGGTTTGATTTTGGTAAGTGATATCTATCCAGAAAATTGTCCATTTCCTTTAGATTCCCAAATTTTGGGAGTTTAGGTTTTCAAAGTATGACCTGATGATTTTCTGGATATCCTCAGTGTCTGTTGTTATGTCTCCCTTTTCATTTCTGATTTTGTTAATTTGCATGTTCTCTCTCTCTGCCTTTGGTAAGTTTGGATAAAAGCAAGTCTACCTTGTTGATTTTCTTGAAGACCGACTCTGTTACATTGATTCTTTGTATTGTTTTCTTTGCTTCTACTTTATTGATTTTAGCCATCAATTTGATTAATTCCTGGAGTCTACTCCTCAGTGGCAAGTTTGCTTCTTTTTGTTCTAGAGCTTTCAGTTGTGCTGTTAATTCTCTAGTGTGTCTATTCTCCAGTTTCTTCATGTGGGCACTTAGTGCTATGAACTTACCTCTTACCCATGCTCTCCAAGTGTCCCATAAATTTGGGTATGTTGTGTGTTCATTCTTATTAAATTCTAGGCAGTCTTTAGCTTCTTTTTTATTTATTCCTTGACCCAGAAGTAGTGCAATTGTGCATTGTTCAATTTCCATGAGTTTGTAGGGTTTCTACAATTTGTGTTGTTGTTGAGAGTTCATCTTGATGGATTTCTCCTTTGATAAATATGAAATAATCTCCTTCATCTCTTTTGATTGATTTTAGTTTAAAGTCTAATTTGTTAAATATTACAATTGCTACACCAGCTTGATTCTTGGGTCCATTTGATTGTAAAATATATTCCCAATTCTTAACTCTGAGATGCTGTCTGTCTTTGAGGTTGAGGTGTGCTTCTTGCATGCAGCAGAAGGTTGGATTCTGTCTTCATATCCATTCTGGTAGCCTGTGTCTTTTTATAGGTGAGTTAAGACCATTAATATTGAGGGATACTAATGACAATTGATTGTTCATTCTTGTTTGTTTTAGATTTGTTGGTGGTGGTGTTATTGTGTATGGATTTCCACCCCTTTATTCTTTTGACTTTTGGTAAGGTGGGGTTATCTTTTGACTATGTTTTTGTGGGTGTAGTTAACTTCCTTGGGTTGGAGTTTACTTTCCAGAACTTTCTGTACAGCTGGATTAGTGTATATGTATTGTTTACATTTGGTTTTGTCGTGGATTTTTTTTTCTCCATCTACAGTGATTGAAAGCTTTGCTGGGTAGAAGTCTGGGCTGGCATCCATGTTCTCTTAGTGTTGGTAGAATATCTATCTAGGACCCTCAGGCTTTCAGAGTTTCCATGGAGAAGTCAGGTGTAATTCTTCTAGATCTGCCTTTATATGTTACTTGGCCTTTTTCCTTTGCTGCTCTTAATATTCTTTCTTTATTCTGTATGTTTAGGGTTTTGATTATTATGTGACAAGGGGACTTTTTTTGCAGTCCACTCTATTTGGTGTTCTGTAAGCTTCTTGTACTTTCATTGGCATGTCTTTCTTTAGGTTGGGAAAGTTTTCTTCTATGATTTTGTTGAATATGTTTTCTTGCACCTTTGAGGTGGGTTTCCTCACCTTCTTCTCTACCTATTTATTCTTAGGTTTGGTCTTTTCACAGTGTCCATATTTCCTGGATATTGTGTTATGGATTTGTTGAACTTTATTGTTGAAGAATCTATTTCTTCTGGTGTATCTTCAACGCCTGAGATTCTCTCTTCCATCTCTTGTATTCTGTTGGTTATGCTTGCTTCTGTAGTTCCTGATCATTTATCCATCTTTTCTAGTTCCAGAATTCCCTCAGATTTTGTTTGTTTTATTGTCTCTATTTCAGCTTTCACCCCTTGCATTGTTTAAATTGTTTCTTTCAATTTTTGGTTTGTCTTTTCCTCCATATCTTGAATTTTTGTTTATTTTTTCTTCCTTTTCTTTAAAGGATTTTCTCATCACCTCTTTGAGGGTCTCTATCATCTTCATAAAGTTGTTTTTAAGGTCATTCTCTTCTGCTTCATTTCTGTTGGGATGTTCAGGTCTAGCTGGTGTGGAGTCCCTAGACTTTGGTAGTGTCATATTGATCTTTCTGTTGTTGACTGTGTTATTATACTGTCACCTTCCCATCCCTTATTCCAGTAGGTACCAGTGGGGTTTCTCCCTCTCCTGGTGGGTACAGGAACAAGGTTCTGTTCCCATGGGTGCAGGCATGTCCAATACCTGCTTCTTCCTGTGGGTGGATGCAGGACTGCTCCCGTGGGTGGAGGCGGCACTAGAATGCTGGCAGTCTCTGGATCGACTGGTCCACCAGGATGGGTTCCCCAGTGAGCAGTCCCCAGGCCTCAGGAGTCTCCAGCAGGGCACCATAAGTAACAGAATATCTTTAGGAATCAGTTTTTGTTTTGTTTTGTTTTGTTTTAAGCTAGTCATGTTTGGTTTTTTCCTAGGTCTCAGGGCTATGTAGTCTGGGTTTTTTTTGTTACCCAAGCAGAGTAAGGTGTGCGTTCCTTCTTGTGGAGTGTGCCTTAGGTCAAATCAAACATTGATTGGTTACTCCCACAAGTTCTGTGCCACCATTATCCTAGCATATTATGAAGGTAGAACAGTGATGTGGAATGCCCTTCTGTATGCTGTGAATATATGTTGCTCTTATTGGTTGATGAATAAAGCTGTTTTGGCCAATGGCCAGGCAGAATATAGCTAGGAGGGAAATCCAAATATGGTTATGGAGAAAAAGAAGGTGAAGTCAGGGAGACACCATGCAGCTCCCTTCTGGGGAAACAAGATGTGAGGTAACAAGCCATGTGCCTTTTAGTAAAATGTAGAATAATATAAATGGGTTAATTTAATTGTGAGAGCTAGTCAGTAATGTGTATGAGTCATTGGCCAAACAATTATAATTAATATTAAGACTCAGAATTATTATTTAATAAGTGGTTTTAGGGACCAGTAGGTGGGAAAGAAACTGGTCCAGTGGAACTGGGTGAGACAGAGGAAAACTTCCAACTACAGGACAGATTGTAGGTGAAAGATTTTATGAGTGGGTTGGTGTTCATATTTCTCTTTTGGTAGGCTGTAGAGTGTCTTTCTCCACCAAACACACTAGAGCATAGAGGTGAAGGCTCCATGTAGACCACAGCTCCACTTCTCCATGTTCAATGAGTTGTATGGGTGTTTTCCTCAGCAATGGGGGCCCCCAAAGTCAATTTGCAGAGAATGATCTTTAGTATTAGCATCAGCCATGGTTGTTTGGGGATTTCCATGGGACTCCCTTGGCCAATGACTCAATTTCTTAAATGACAAACATTACTAAAATTTGGCTCCCTAATTATTTTGAATCTAGCTTTATTAATATTCACTCTTCACATGTCAAAACTTTCCCAAATAAGAAGTGAATACAGAAACCACTATATAGAAATCACTTTTCTTCTTCCCTATTGGCTTTACATACAGGTGTTGATCTTTCTTAATGGAAAGTTCATTAAGCAGATTTAGAAATGTTCACATCAGGATTAATGTAAATAAGGGAGCAGAGCCATCAGATTGTATTTCTGGCTGAATGTTCTGGGAAAGGCAGGATGTGGTTCTAAGCAGCCCTGTTTGCTGAGAGATCTGGTAGAAAAGGTGATTCTCCCAAATTCATGGACACTCATGGGCCTCCCAGGACTCTGTGCAAGCATGCTATTTGACATTATATAGATTGTTTCAGTTGTAGCTCATAAATAAGAATGGCATTTGTTTGTCTGTTTCTGCCTCCAGTGAAAGTCATAAAAAGAATGGCCTTCAAATTCAGCCTCTGAGATCAAGAAAGGTCAAACACAAACCAAGAAACTATTTTTGATAACTTGGCCTTGAAAAGATCAGCTTGGTCGCTGAGAGCTATTTAAAACCCGCTCTTGACTCTCAGATGACACCAGCTCTTCCAACTACATGTTTGCAAGTTTCCCACTCCACAGCCAGGATAGCCGATGTCACAGCTGATGCCAGTCACTTTGAAAGGGAAGGCCATGCAGAACAGAATAATCACCAGAATTAACACATTTTCAATGTAGTCAAGGTTCTCTGGGTGAATTTGATTTATTGGAAGTGAAATATTTAAAATATATCTCCCAAGAAGGAACTTCCTACCTTCATGGCTTCCAGAACCAGACTGGCTGTGACATGTGGCACCATTTTCAATGTGTCTAGGTTGTTTAATTTGAAATGGCATTGATGGCACTAAGCACCTCATAGATTTGCTATGAGAACAGAAATCACTTAATAGTTTGTAAAGGGTGAAACACATTCCCTGGGACACTGAGAGAGTGTCAGTGGGACTTGGTATCATTAGCCAATGCAGAGATCCTGTTCTCCATTAAGATTTATTCCCACACATTCTAAAGAATGTAAAGCTACAAATTCTAATAAAAGAAAATTGGCATTGCTGTTTTACATCACCATTCGTCTAATACTTTGCTCTTCCTTTAGAAGAAGTCTCTATAAAACCTGGAATAGTGAGCATGAAGATCAGGACTGCAAATATTAAATGGACAAAAATTTGTAAGTAATTTCATTTCTTTATAACTGAAAGTGCTTTTATTCTCTAATTCAAATTTCTATCAGTGGTTAAAATTTGTTCTTGTCTATTCAAGGTATCTTAGTCATTTATAGTTTATAAAACCCAGACTAAAGACATAACTCTCTTTTCTCTCCCCCATTTCATTCTTTCTTCTTAAAACAAAAACCCTAAGATTCTTTTAGGTTTTAGAGAGACATATTTGTGGGGGATAAAGAATATATATTTTAGTGCTGTCTTTTTTCTGGCTTAATTGTGTCTCTTTCTTTATGCATCTTGTAAATGACCATAGCAGGCAAAATAGTCTATTACCTTGGTTTGGGCTGTCCTATAATGAGTGGTTTGAAACTGCTTTGCAAAAAAAGTATGATCACTTGGACTCATAGGTGACTAGGTGGTAAAAGCCTGGCATCCCCCCCTTCATTTTATATTCCTCTCCTTTATCTCATTTTCCTTTTACAATGTCCTATTTCAGACCTTGAAAGGCACCTAAAATTCTCCTCTTTGTCCTTAAACCTCAAGTTACCATTGACTGCAACAATAAGTTTAATTAGTAAATATGTTAATGACAAGGGATAAAAGCTACCCTGAAGTCATGCCAGCCTCAAAAGACAACCAATACTTAAATGAAGCTAATTATCAAGGATGCCAATGATGTACTATGGAAGGGAATTAATGATCATATGGGAACCAAACTGCTCTCCTGAAGCAATAAAACTTCTTCAAACCACTTTGCAGAATCAGAGCTTAGACAGTGATCAACCATATCAACACTTGACTAAGACTGCTTAATTATGCATACCTTTTGTCCCTGTCCAATTTTTCTCTGTGTAAACCAGAAGTTAACGTCAGTATCCTGAAAATAGACAGGCATGCAGACACTGAATCCTTTAACTGTAATTCTTAGCATGTCCATATCGAGTAAAGATCCTCCCTTTCACTATTGATCATCTCTTTAGTAGGCATATTGGGACATGTGGCCATACCTAGCCTTTTGAAGCTTCTAAGAATGGAGCTTATGTTCACCCAAAGCTACCAAGCCTGGCTTAAAGATCCCATTTTAAGTCTAGTGATGGAATTTCCTGACAAATCTTAATTCTTAGCCAGGAAGAGTTGGAGTGAGGAGCTGACTAGTTCCTGTTTATTACTCAAACAACCACACCATTATTTCTACTAAACCTACCTTTTGTTTGCACTGTATTATGTTAATTATATATTTCTGCATAACTCATTAGCCTCATACCAGTAGTTTTAAATTATTAACATAGATTATCTACTTCTGCCACTCAGGAATTCAGCTGAGTGGTTCCAGTTTGGGTCTTTATGGCGTTTCAATTAAAAGTCAGTCAACACTACAATTATTTGAATGTCTGGATGCCATTGGAAGGTCACTTTCCAAGCATATTCAGTTCTCACTGGCAACTGACCAAAGGTCCCACATCCTCACCTGTGGACTTCTCTGTAGAGCTACTGAAGGCAGCTAGCTTCCTCCTGACAAGACAAACAGAATTACAGAATCACATAATCTTTCAAAAACAAGTTTTCAAGTCTAAAGTTTAGACTTTATCCACCACACTGATGCACTGTGCAAGAAGACCATAAAAGGATGTCAACATCATGAAGAGGACATCACCATGGGCATCTTTGATACTAACTCTCATGTGAATATTATCTAGGTTCTCATCATTCAGAATTCCAAATAATATTCAAAATACAAGTCATTCTTCCTGACCCCACAAACCCATCAGAAATGGTATAGACTCTGGAATTTAGTGTCTGAGTTCTTTTTTCTTTTTCAAATTTATTAACTACACAACTCTGAACAATTAAATGCTTCAACTTTAATCTCTTTGTGTATAAAATAAAAATAATGACACTTACCACAAAGTTTCATAATAGGAGTATATAGATAATTCATCTAAAATATTAGAAAGTCTTATCACTGGCAACAGAAGATGCACATAGATGTTGTGAAGTCTATGCAGCCCAAAGAGATTGTTTCAGAGACCTCTACTCAAATGCAGCCAAATCCTTGACTTCTATGGCAAAAAAAGATTTAAAGGATTAACTAGTGTGAAACAAGGTTTGATTTTATTAAGAAAGGGGTAATCCAAGTTTCATTTTACCAATGGCATTAAGAATGAAACACTAACGCCTCGTCAAGAGGAAGTATAGGTTGCTCAAGAGAATCGTGGTCAAGTGTCTTGACAACAGACATATCTATTTGTGACTTTTGATGTTACATTACCCAAAGGATACAATCTATATCTAAGTATAAAACATGAAGTAGCTTTGTGTGGCAAGAACCTTTACCTTTCCCACCAAACCACATCTCTGCTCCCTAAAATCAAATAAAAACAAGTGCTGGTGACAATGTGGAAAACCTTTGGTTCTTACTGCATGACTATTATGGTTTGAATGTAAAATGTCTGTCTCAATCTCATGTGTTTAAATAATTTGTCCCCAGAAGGTAGCACTGTTTTGGGAGTTGTTGGACCTCTGGGATGTAGGGTAGGTGGACAATTGGGTAGGCCTGTGACTTAAAGCCCAGTCCTGCTTCTAGCACCAGGTCTCTGCTTCCAGCCTGTCAATGCAAAGTGACCACCTGCCTCACCCCCACTGCAGCAGGCAGGTGCCAGTTCTGTCTCATGCCTCATCACCAGGAACTAGGTGAATGAGCCTCTGCCCTTACCCAACTCCTACCCAAACCATCACTCACCCTGACCACCCCTCCTGCCTGCACCTGCCTTCTTGGGGCAGACACACCCAGGCAGGGAGGACCTCCCTGCTCCCTGAATCTGGTAGCACCCCACTCTTCCATCCCTTTCCGCCGACCGACCCAGAAACAAGGTAAGTGAGCCTCTGCCCTTACCCAAGCCCCACACAAACCATCACTCACACCAACCACCTTGGGCCTGCACCTGCCTGCTTCGGGTAGACACACAGAGACAAGGAGGAGCTCCCTGAATCTGGAAACACCCCACTCTTCCATCTCTTTCCACCAACTGATCCACAACGAGTGAGGGGACTACCAGGAGACCATCCAGAGTTGTGGACATTGAATTCCTGGCCCCCACACACCACTGGGTCACAAGAGGAGATAGAGAGACCACCTGCACCCACTAAAAGAAGATATGGGAAGAAGACAGAATAAGATTTCACTCAACAACAGAAAGACCAATATGACACCACCAGAATCTAGGGACTCCACTCCAGCAAGATCTGAAAAGCCCAACACAGAGCATGAAGATGAGATGGACCTCAAAAATTATCTCAGCAAGATGATAGAGACCTTTAAAGAGGAAACAAGAAAATCCCTTAAAGAAATAGAAGAAAAAGCAAACAAAAAATTACACAAAATGGAGGAAAAGACAAACCAAAAAATTTGAGAAATAAACAAATCTCTTAAAGAATCTAAAGAAACCCAAGAAAAAGCATCCAAACAAGTGAAGGAAGTTCTTGAAACAGTTCAAAGCATGAAAGCTGAAATAGACACAATAAAGAAAACACAGAATGAGGCGATGCTGGAAATGGAAAGGCTGGATAAACGATCAGGAACTAAAGATGTGAGTATAACCAATAGAATTCAAGAGATGGAAGAGAGAATCTCAGCTACTGAAGACTCGCTAGAGGATATACATTCATCAACCAAAGAAAACCTTAAGTCCAACAGATCCATAACACAAAATATCCAGGAAATATGGGACACTGTAAAAAGACCAAACCTAAGAATAATAGGTGTAGAAGAAGGTGAAGAAACACTGCTGAGGTACAGAAAACATATTCAACAAAATCATAGAAGAAAACTTCCCCAACCTATGGAAGGATATGTCTATGAAAGTACAAGAAGCTTACAGGACACCAAACAGACTGGACCACAAAAAGAAGTCCCCCCAACACATAATAATCAAAACACCAAATCTACAGAATAAAGAGAAAATATTAAGAGCAGCAAAGGAAAAAGGCCAAGTAACATATAAAGGCAAACCAATAAGAATCACACCCGACTTCTCAATGGAAACTCTGAAAGCCAGAAAGTCTTGGATAGATATCCTACAAGCACTAAGGAAGCATGGGTGTCAACCCAGACTACTGAACCCAGCAAAACTTTCAATCACTATAGATGGAGAAAACAAGATATTCCATAACAAAAACAGATTTAAACAATACATATCCACAAATCCAGCACTACAGAGGGTTCTGGAAGGAAAACTCCAATCCAACGAACATAACTACACTCACAAAAACACTGGCAATAGATAATCTAATTTTACCAAACACACACAAAAAAAAAACAGGAGGGCGAAATCCACACACAATGACACCACCAATCTGTTTGATTGGTTCACAATCTTATTATCTTTCTTGCTTTCATGGGGACTTCAGTTAGCAGCAACCAAGTCTTCCCAATGGTCTGTGCGAGCCATCCCGTCATGGACTGGTTTCCCTTTTATTTCTCCTGTTACACAACTTTTCTCTCAAACATGTATCTGGATAGTTGTATCACTCAATTTCTTTGCTTCTAGGACACTCAGATTGGTCCTGTCTGCCCCCATGTCTCACAGTCTTATGACCAATACAGAGAGTGGCTCTTTCATTCCTTATGGACAAGTTTTCCCCAATTTAATGAGTTCAGACACAGTATCTCTAGTTGTCCCAGTTTCCTATTCTGCACTGTTATTAAGGCCTCTTCAGGCCTTAATGGTATACCACTGACTTTCCCTACCTCTGCATTAAAAGTCAGAGATGAGGAAATATCTTCTGTGTGTATATCTCTCTTCCTCTTTTCTGTCTCATTCTTCCCATTGTTTCTGAGTTTTTTCCCAGGTAGTTTATTTTTTATTCACACAGTCCAATTGTGTACTTTCCTTTGCATCCTTGCCAATGATAGGAAAGGGTGAGCTAATATTTACCTGCATCTCATCCTTCTTCACTTTTCATGTCAAACCAGAGGCCAATGAAGAAAACAGCATCTGCATGTCTTTTCCTCATTGTATTCTTCCCATTCATTAACAAATTGAGACATCACAGCCTTGATGCTGTCTTATTCCCAATGCAAAGTCCATGTAAGAGACAACTTTGCCTGCTTACATTCCAGTCACATGTGTGCTACTTTCACAATGTGTACATACTTTGAAATATGTCCCTTAGTCCATCAGTCATTTGGGGAAACATTCCCAAATTTGTGAGAGGACCACCATTCATTAAGGAAATATGACACAATATAGATTACAACGGATCCATAGAATTGCTTCTAACAACATTCTACTGTCACAAATTCCACTTCATAGAAACAATTCAGCTGCCTCTACACGGAGACACACTATCTCATATCACATGGGGAAAGATGTAGTCATATTGGGATTGACTCTCTGAGTGTTCTGGGTTCAGCCCCAGTTACATGTGTTATAACTCATCATAGAAGCTATGAAATCATTTTCTACAATTTGTCTTTGGTTCTGTAAGTTGGTTCCTGCTAGGTCACCAATTGTATTTTGTGACTTCTCCTGAAGTGATATAAACAAATGTGTACTAAAACCATGCAGGATATCAACAACAGATCAAAGAATCAATCCTATCTGGGTCTAGTCTACTGAACCCATGGATTTACTAAGATTACTTACAGGACCAGAGTCATATGTACAGCTGTATCAATGACGTAAAGTCCTGAAAAGTCCATCCCAATATAAACAAGGATTCACAAAAGCCACATCCAGAGGGCTCCCATTCAGCCCCAGAAGATGGTCTCTCTCCAGAAGCTATTGACTATATTTCTAACCCTGGGGAGGGGCTATTGGGAATCATAACTTGTGAAGCATCCTGAGCCCTGCAAGATTTTTTGGCTCCCTACATCTTATGAGCCTTTGTCCTGTCTACAGGTGAGATGTTTCAATTGAGAAGAAACTGCACAAAAATAGCCAAACTCTTTAAGAAAATCACAAGGTAATTCCAAAGTTACACAGGAGTTTAAAAAAAAAGTCAGGTAGAAGGTTCACTAGTTCAATACTAACTTAGTAAGTTCCAGGGCACCAGGAACTATATATAAAGTGACAATACCAAGGAAACTAGGATGGGAGGGGAAGGAAACTGTGAAGAGGAGGAGGGAGAATAGAAAAAGGAAGGAAAATGGGTGTGAAGGGAATATAAAGAGTTCAAAAACTTATTTATAACCATCATCCAAATTCTGCAAAGGATAATATGTTACTAAAACAAGATAGAGGAGGAAAGTTAAGGGAATATGGGAAGAGAAAGGTGCCCCTCATCCCTTGGCCTACTTGAAGCTTCTTGCCAGCTCAGAATCAAGTATCTGGCACAGTTAGCAACATTTACTGTGAAGGTTGCCAACATAGAGAAGTATTTCTTTTATCTGGAAATATTTTAAAATGAGAATTATTAAAATAGTGATATACCAGGTTTCAGGCCTGAGTGGATACAAATTTGTATGCAAAAATGGCAACAGGAATGAAGAAACTGTTCCAGGCAGTCAAACAGTCACTCTAGGTATCTCTACTCAGGTAAAACTGGATTCTTGGCTCCAACACAGAAAAGATTCAACACTTCCAGAATTAGCTACATTGGCAGAGTTGGGGTTTACTAGATATGTTTCAAAACAGATTTGAAGGGCCAGGGTTAAAAGAATGTGAAGCCCCAGGAAGAAACTAAACCACATAACAGAGTACAATAGGCTTCTCTAAAACAGAAATCATGCTTTATTGTCTTTACAGTGGTCATATGCAGGATTTTGGTGTGTATGTGTTTTGTTTTGTTTTTTGAGCTGTTATCTTCAATGAATTGATGAGAATTAAATGAGAGAGTAGGGTAGTTCCTGAAGGTTACAGCCACTAAGGTAAATTCTAGATCACAGACATGCAGGAAAGTAGGACATCTTTATGCAGATGAAGTTAATAGTTGTACTTTGCCTTCTATTGCTTCAATAAACCCTGACCAAAAGCAACTTGGGGAGGAAAGGGTTCATTTATTTGGCTTACAGGTTGCATTCCATCATCGAGAAAGGCCCTGGCAGGAGCTCACAGCAAGAATCCTAGCTGGGAACCAAAGCAGAAATTAGGGGTTAATGCTACTTAGAGCTTGTTCAGCTACCTATCTTATACAGCCCAGGTCCACTAGCTTATTTATGATGCTGCATGCACCAATTGGCAATTTAAAAAATGCCTCACAGATATGGCCACAGCCCTACCTGATCCAGGTAATTCCTCAGTTGATTCTCCCTCTTCCCAGGTGACTCTGGATTGTGTGAACTTGACAGCTTGAGATTCCCAGAAAAGGTCTGGGTAAAGAATGAGGCCCTATCCAGGGAACATAGATTCAGACACTCTCGCTGTTTCACATAGAGTTGAGACAAGGGACTCTATCATTAGTTCCTGTGAACCAGGAAAGTAGATTCAGGACACAATGCAAAAGTACATTCTCATTAATACACTAGGTATAAAATTACAAAGCATTAAAGAAGAAGAAAAAATAGATTGTGGTGATATCTTGTTTGTACTCTAACAAAGAAAGCTTGCCTGAAGACAGAGGGCAGAGCAAGCCACTAGTTCATAGAGGCCAGGCAGTGGTAGCATACACCTTTAATCCCAGCACTTGGGAGGCAGAGGCAGACTGATCTCTGTGAGTTCAAGGCAACCCCAGGCTACACATGGCTTTAATCCCAGCACTAGGGAGGTGGAAACAGGAGTGATATGGCTGAGCGGGGAGAGGAATATAAGGCAGGAGGAGACAGAAGCTCATTGAATTCAGTCTGAGGACTCAAAGGGACAGGATTGCCCCTTTTGTTTGAAGACTCAGTAGAGGTACGAACTAGTGACTGGCTGCTCTGCTTGTCTGATCTATCAGCATTAACCCCCATATCTGACTCTGGGTTTTTATTATTTAAACCACTTATAATTCATGCTATAATAGTTCTATTAATGAAGACATATCTTATTGCTTCATTTTCTTGTGTTAATATCCTGCTCAGTTTAATGTAAGGACTATTGCCATTAAGCACAGGAGGAGAAAGTATGATTTTGTTGTTGTTTTGCTTTGTTTTAACATTTTATTGATTCTTTGTGGATTTTACATCATGCATCCCAATCACATTCATTTCCTCATCCCTTTGTATCAGCCCTCTACCCTGGCAACTACCACCCCTCTCCCCCTCCCTCCCCCCTCCCCGAGCACACACACAAATGAAATAAACTAAAATTTCAAAGAACAAAAAGTTTCATCATAGAAGCTGTATGTGGCCCAGTTAGTCACACATTATACTCTTTAGTTCATGCATCTTTACTTGTAAGTATTCATTGCAATGAATCGTTGGTCTGGATAGAGGCCTCTGGCTTCTGCTACACTATTGATACTGGGCTTTCACTGGGACTCCTCTTGGATATCCTATTGTTGCCCTGTGTCATGGTGATTCCAAAGCTTTGGATCTGCAGATATGCCCCATTTGTGTGCTCCAGCAGTTCATAAATGGGGTGGGTGGTAGGGTGGGCCAACTTGTAGCTCTGGATTGGAACCTGGGTGGTAGGTAACTGGGTTGGTCAGCCTGTCAGCTCTCCCTCAACCTCACCACCAGGGTGAGCTCTCCAACAGTGCCCCACCTAGCTAACCCAATGCAGCAAGGAGCACGGCCAGTTCTTCTGCTCTTAGGCTCTCAGGCTGGATCACTTTTGCCCACCCCCATGCCAATAGGCTCAGCTCTACTGTTACGACCAGGCAGGTGCATGATCCACTTTCCTGATGGCTACAGCTGGTGAGAGGCAGGGATGAGTCTGTGCAGCCCTACTTCATGGCCCTTGGTGGTAACAAGCCACAGACATCAACACAGACCACAGCTGCAGCAAGGCCACAGACCCAGATATGGCCCTTGGCAGAGGCCCAGGCCCAGACATCTCCATGGCCCCTTGGTGACAAGCAGGCTACCCACATCAGCCTGTTCCTCACCACTTTGGCCTCTTCAGATCTGCCTCTCCACAAGACATGAACCATTCTGACGCTATCTCTCTCCCACACCCCACCATACATTTGTTCACCATAATAGTGCCCAACCACCCTGTAGTGCCAGGCAGGCCTGTGGTTTCTTCTACATGCCCAGAGCAAGCAGCCCCAGGAGGGCATGTGGGTGTTTTTCACCTGCCTGGTCCTAATCAAGAAAGTATGGTTTCATGTCACAATTTTACATAAAAGATTAACTTGTTTCAGTTGTAAAATTGTGTTGCATGTCATTTAATTACATGATGTGGCTTTCAAGGGAACTCAGAGAAATGTGATGTCTGGGGTTGAAATGATGATAATTCTGCTGTTTGATTGTTCTCATTTGTAATTTTTAAATACTTTATTAGTTTTGTATATTCACCCTTCCCCCAAGTCCTCTGAGATCCACCCCCTTTCCCTCCCACCCAACTTTATGTTCTCTCTCTCTCACTTTTTTAAACTCAAGTATAATTTGTACTACTGCTGTATTTTTGGATATGTGGCCTTCTGCTACAATGTGGTTGTGGTTGTCTTATAAGGGGCTACCTTTTTTTTCTCCTGAGATAGGGTCTGGCTGTTCTAGAGCTCTCTGTAGACCAGGTTAGCCTCAGACATACATAGATCCACCAGCGACTGCCTCCTTAGTGCTAGTATTAAAGGCACATAATATCTAGCAGAGTAACTCTCTATTAGAGTGTATGTACATATGTATGTATATATGTGTTTATTATATGTCTAAGGAGTATATATAGACTAATTATATGGAAGCTTTTTCAGTAGGTAAGATTTCATGACTTTCTTTGAAAGGTCTTCAGCGTTACTCATTACTCTCCATATTCCATCATTTACCTTGCCCTCCTATATGCCATCCCAATTTAACCACTTCCTGTTCTATTATATACCTTTCATCCATTATACCACTGTGCTCTACTTCCCCTCCCTTTAAAGCTGTGGTCCATTACTAATTTCCTGGCTGCTATGAAGTACACATATCTTAAGATTCAACACTAACACTCACAAATGATGAAAGGCATGGCATATTTGTCTTTCTGGATCTGAGCTATCTCACTCAGAATGATTGTGTCCAGAGTCATACATTTACCTAAAGTATCCACAATTTTTCTTAACAGCCAAATAATATTCTATTGTGTAAATATACCAGTTTCATTATCCATGCCTGGACTGGTGGACACCTAAGCTGTTTCCATGCACTGGCTATTTCTGATAGAGCAGCAATGAACACTAACAAGCACGTATCACTACAGTGCAATATGGATGTCTTTAAGTGTATGCCTGAGAGTGGTATACCTGGATAGTGTGGCAGGTCTATATCCATCTTTTTTAAGAACTTTCAATCTGATTTCCATAATGGCTATACCAGTTCACCAGTATCAACATCAGGGAATAATTGTTCTCCTTTCCCCACATCGACACCAGAACTTATCATTTTTAAAACAATTTTTCCTAGATTTTTTATGTATATGAATGCTGTCTGTACACCACATGTATGCAGTTCCCATGGAGGCCAGAAAAGAATGTCAAATAACCTGGGACTGGAATTACAGATGATTGTGAGCTGCCATGTGTAAATGAAGATCTTAATTGGTCTAAATAATAAAAACCCAGAGTCAGATAAAGAGGAAAATGCTGAGAGATCAGGTAGTGAAACAATAACTCTTTCCGCCAACTGCCTGGGTTTTTTCGGCCACTTTAGGGCCCCCAAATAACACACAGAGTCTTATGTTAGTTACAATGCTGCTGGCCAATGACTAGGATTTCTTATTTGCTAACTCAGTCTTAATTATCAACAATAACTACTAACCTATATATTTTATAAGGACTTACCTTATTGAGGACGCCAGCAGTATGCATCCTCTTCTTCCTGGGATCACATGGCAACCATTCCCTTTCCTGCATTTCCCAGAATCCTCCTTCTCTCCTAGTCCCACCTAACTTGCTTCCCTATTAGCCAACAGCGCTTTATTTATCAACCAAAAAGACAAACATATACACAGAAGAATCTCCTTCATCAAGGGAGAAAGAGCAAACCACTGCCACACCTTACCTCCTTAACATCTCAGCAGACAACAGAGAGATTTCCTATTACTCCCTGATTATATCCTGTTTCTGCCCAGCTAAGTCACTTCCTGTCTGTCTGTACAGACCTCCAGACCTCTATGGTTAGCTAGTGTCAAGCTCCATTCTCTGACCCTCAGACAGACTTTATTTGTACAAACAAGATATCACAACAGCCACATGGGTTTTGGAAGTCAAATCTGGGTTTTCTGAAAGAGCAGTCAGTGCCCTTAAATACTGAACCATCTCTCCAGACCCCACTCCTTTTTACTTCTAGACATTCTGACTGGGGTAAAATGTCATTTCAAAGAAGTTTTCATTTGCATATCCTTGATGTAAAAACGTTTTTAAAAGTCTCCCAGCCATTTATATTTTATCTTTTGAGAACTCTCTGCTTAATATCATGGACCAGTTTTAAACTGGGTTATTTACCTTTCTTGATGTTTAGTTTTTGTTTCATTTTGTTTGGTTGGGTTCTTTTTCTGCTGTATAATCTAGATCAGTGGTTCTCAACCTTCTTATTGCTGTGACCCTTTAATACAATTCCTCAAATTGTTGTGACCCCCCAACCATAAAGCTATTTTTGTTGCTACTTCATAACTGAATCTTGCTACTGTTCCAAATTGTATTATAAATATCTGTGTTTTCCAATGGTCTTAGATGATCCCAGTGAAAGGGTCATTTGATCGCCAAAGGTCATGACCTACAGGTTGAGAACCACTGTTTTAGGTAATAACCCTTTTTGAAATGAGTAAATGGAGCCGGGCAGTGGTGGCGCACGCCTTTAATCCCAGCACTCGGGAGGCAGAGGCAGGTGGATCTCTGTGAGTTTGAGACTAGCCTGGTCTACAAGAGCTAGTTCGAGGACAGCCTCAAAAGCCACAGAGAAACCCTGTCTCTAAAAACAAACAAAAAAGAAAAAAGAAATGAGTAGATGGGAATATTTCCCCCCTCTATAGGCTGACTCTTCACTTTAATGATGGTGACTTTTGATGTCCAAAAGCTTTTCAATGTCATGAGGTCCCTTTTATGAATTATTGTTCTTAACTCCACAGCCCAGGTGGTAGCAAAGGAGAACCATCTCCCGCAACTTGTCTTTTCACCTCCACATGTACACAGCGGCACATGTATACAAACACAGGAGAGACAGAGAAAATAAAATATAAGCTCATAATACATTACTTTCAAATTTTGAATTTAGGATTATTTATCTGGCACATCATTCTGGAAGTAAAGCTATTACAATATATTTAGCACTCTGGCTTATCATGAATTCCCCCTTTGTTTGGAATATGCTTAAGAAGTTTCTATTGTTTTTATAGTTTCTTGCTCCTGTATCTATTCTTCAACACATTGCATAGAAACCTAATAGTAATTCTACATCTTTAATGTTTGAATAAACAAAAAAAAATATAATTTGAAGACTACTCTAGTAAAACAGGTATTCCACTGAAAAACCTGTACAATTGTGTGAAAAGATGACATGATCAATCCAGTGCTAGAGTGTAGTTTACCATGAAGCCCCATAAAATGCTGCTGCATATTTCTTATGATACAGAAAGCAACACATGAGTTAATGATACAACAATGAGCCACCTCTGAAGTATAGAGTAAAATGAATGGAGGCGATGATTTTCCTCAGGGCAACACAGGTAAGCATATCTCAGAGTAGGAAAGGGTCCCACAAATCCACAACACACATTGGCTATGTTTGAGAATATAGCACGTTAAATGGCAGGATTTAACCGATAGCTAGTGTGGGAGCGAATTAAAAGTATCAATAGTAATGAACTATAGAGATGATCCCTGAAAGGAGCCCATTCCACATAGAGGGATATTCTCTCAGTCTAGACACACTGGGGAGGGTCTAGGCCCTATTCCAAATGATGAGACAGACTTTAAAGATTCCCCCATGGAAGGCCTCACCCTCCCTGGGGAGCAGAAAAGGGTTAGGATAGGGGATTCATAGGGGGTTAGGGGAGGAGGGGAGGGAAAGGGAACTGGGATTGACATGTAAAACAAGATTGTTTCTAATTTAAATAAAAAAGAAAAAGAAAAAAGTATCAATAGTTCCAGCTTTTTTTTTTTTTTTTTTTTTTTTTTTTTTTTTTTTTTTTTTTTTTTTTTTTTCCCGAGACAGGGTTTCTCTGTGTAGCTTTGGAGCCTATCCTGGCACTCGCTCTGAGACCAGAGACCAGGCTGGCCTCAAACTCACAGAGATCTGCCTGCCTCTGCCTCCCGAGTGCTGGGATTAAAGGCGTGTGCCACCAACACCTGGCACATTTACAGCCATTTTTGAGTTTTCTTTTTTCCGTTTCCAAAATAACTCCATGGTTGATGCTAAGATTTCACCCATGAGTTTCAAACTCCACAATTAAGGATTCATTCTTTTGTTCTTGAGTCAATCTGTTTTGGCTGATTAGTGTGCAGCAGTAGTACTCAGGTATTGAACCTAAGGCCTTGTTCAAGTGTTCTGTCACTGAGTTACTATATCCACAACCCTATTTTTACCTTTTATTTTTTAATAGAATCACATGAAATTGCTAGCCTTGAATTCCTTGTGCTGCCTAGGTAGAGCTTGAACTCAGGATTCTCCTGCTTCAGCCTCTTGTGAAGGTGCAATTGCAGGTTGCACTTCTAGGCCCAATGTTTCTATTTAATTCTTAAACACTAGTCTTTAGGGAAAACATAGTGCTTTACACCTCTTAGGGTACTAATTAGTCAAATAACTAAGAATAATGGAAAAAACAAGAATAGACAAAAAGACAATGGAATAGACCACACAAGACAAATGTTAGCCAATTTTCCCTTGAAATCAAGGCTATCTTTGCCAACTTTAAAATGCAAATGTGTCTTACAATTATCTTAGTCATGAAAAGGCACTTCATTAAGTGTTAACTATGAGGCAGACACTGCTCGGTGCTTTGCCTTCTTTACTCGTGTGTTCAATTACTAAGTGCCAAATGGCATTGTTATGCATACGCTAAAAGAACAAAAAAGTAAGTAATATTCCTGCTTTCATAGACGTACATACGAAATGGAAAAGCAAAAGGAATATATCAAAGGGCTATGCTGGAAACAAATCAGGGAAGGAATGGGGAAAGTGTGACCTTATTTAAAACAAAAACTTAAGAAATACAAATGAAAACTGGGCATAGTGACATATACCTTTGATCTCAACAGATGCAGGCAGATCTTTAAGGGTTCAAGACCAGCCTGATCTACATAGCATCCCAGGATCACCAAAGCAACATTGTAAGACCTTGTCTTTAAAAAAGTTTCTTAAGAAGTACTAATGAAAGTCATGAACCTGTGAGAAGTTCAGTAGCTAACTCAAGGTCACTCAGCTGATGACTCTAGAAGCAGAACCTGCCCTCAGAGGCTTTTCTCATAACTACTGGGTGGTTCTCATGGTTGTTTTTATCTCATTATAATTAATATTTGATGAAAAAGTGGCAAAAAAAGAAGAAAGAGAAGGACTATCTGGGAATTTTAAAGAAGCTAAGCCACAAGTGATAACACTGCTGCTAGGCATGACCAACTCCCCCCAAATCTCTCAGCCAAGCACTTCTTCATTGGCCCTGTGCCATTCTCTCTGAATGAGATCCAAGGCTTTGGACAGTTTGGGCAGATATTCTAGCCCTTAGTCCAGTTTCTTATCTGTTTCCTGATTTTCCACTGGATCATGATTGCTTGATGACAGTAACTAACTTCTTTATTCTGACAGTCATAGTTTAAAGACAGTCCACAGATAGTTGGTCATTAAGTGGCTGCTGAGCAAATACATTAGTAATTAGAGTAGAATTTCAGAAAGCTTAGACTCCTCCCCACCTCGTGTGTGTGTGTGTGTGTGTGTGTGTGTGTGTGTGTGTGTGTGTGTGTGAGAGAGAGAGAGAGAGAGAGAGAGAGAGAGAGAGAGTGTGTGTGTGTGTGTGTGTGTGTGTGTGTGTTGCATGTGTGTGAACCTAGAGACTCTACGAATGCTGAGATGCATGTGAAGTGCACAATAAGTCATTTTTAAAAAAGCTAAAATGGGAAGAGAATTTGAAGACAATCCCCTTAAGTAGCCCTTACTCAAAAGTTCTTTTCTGCAATCTCAACATTTAACAATGCATTGAAGAGATTTAATTATAGTCATAAATCCAAAGTCAGAATCATGTTGTTTATGTACCTGTGAACCTTTACTCAACTTCTCTCATCCTCGATATCTTTATGACACAATAGTAAAATGCAAGCAATGAAAATATGACATTTTGTGATATGAGAAGTAGAAATAATAATTCATGTTACATTCTTAGAAATGTGCTTCATGCATAATAGCTGTCATCAATCATCACCATCCTAAGTACATAGTATAAGTTAAAAATTACAACGTCTTTCCTAAAATTGTCCTTTAAGGAAATAAATATTTGTCCAACAGTTTTATGAACTAATAATGACATGCACTCCTTCTTTCTCTCAGTGTCCACCTAATATTTGAAGTGTCAAAAACCATCTCAAAAGAATAAGGTTAAGAAGTTTAAAATTAAATTTGTAAATGGTAGGTTGGCATTTGGCATGATCATCCACAGAGAGCCACTTTAAGAAGTCACTTGCTATTCAATTAAGAAGGGCAGAGTGCTAGATCATAAATAAGCCATTAGTGGTTTCAAACATGGAAGCATGACTAGCTCCATAATTGGTCAAACAGACCATACTTCCTCAGGTCAGTAATGGCCTGTAAGAACTGCTGGCCCTGTCTCTAAACAAGGGATCATTTTGCCTAAGGACACTTGAATGTTCTGATTAAGTAGAGCCTACAAGATAAGAAGCAAAGTAGCAAACTAGAAAGTTAGAACACATTGTTTTTGAGTGACTTCTCAGTGAGCTGGCAAAGGTCTATACACTGATGTTCTGGGCACCTATCCGATAAAGATAGCAGCATTTTCCTTTCAGGGGAAGGTAGAGTTGCCTGAGATACTTTTCCCCTGGTTATAGTTTTTTTCCTGGTTATAGTTTTCCATTCGGGAAAATGAGGTTCAGATTTGTATAAGAAAATTTTATTGAAACCAACACTCTTGTTGCATTTATAACTAGAGAGGTGGAGCATCATGGATTGGGAATAGTAAAGGTGTCTGGTCCTCTTCTCTTGCAGCACATTCCAGCTACATCTAAATAAACACTACTGTGTTCAGAAAAGTGCCTAAAATGAAATTTACTTCAGACAAGAATCTCATAATGCAGATTATACATCTGGGAGGAATCTCTAGACATGGAAATGTTTTATTGATTCAAAATGGCTATAGCTCTCCAGTGAGCAACTAAACATATTGCTGTTCTTTTTACTGAGTTTTAATGCAATGGATACCTGTCTTCTGCATCCTTTAAAGATCTTCATTTATATCCATTATTCCACTGATTATGATCCCTACTGTATATTCTGAACATTTTAAAGTCTAGTTGTATTGTCATACTCTCTAGAAACTAGTACCTGCCTTTGTTTATAACATAATCTTAGATTATGAGATTAGGAGATGAAGAGGAGAGTAGTGACATGTATCTGTTGTGTCTGGGATAGATTTTGAAAGGCAATTAGATTGTAAGGTCTCACTCTACTCAATAGATCAATCATTTGCTAAGTTTATAATATGTTACCCTTAACAAGTGATGGTGAAGAGTAGATATGGGCTTAGTTAGAGGAGTCCCTGTGGAGAGAAGTTTCTGGGGCTATAGTTTGCCTTCATTCCTTCTGGTAACTCTTTCGCCAATGATCACTCTCTGCCAAAGAGTGCCTTGCTTTGTCCTGCCCTCCCTACCATGATGAACCCTCTGAAACCACAAAAAGGAATCTTTACTTCTATAAGCTGTTTTTCTTGAGCATTTGGTCATAGGATAATCTAAAAAACATTCACTGAACAAATGAATATATTAACATTTTTGAGGTTTATTGACTTTGTAGTATAGCTAGAATCACAATGGGAAAGTTCAAAGCATACTGCTCAAATTGAAGAAAGTCAGAATAACAGGAGGAAGGCAAAGCCAAACAGAGAAGAGTGGAAGGGAAGGAAACGTATCTCTGCATTCTGGTGAGAGGCATAGGCCCTGTGGATGGAAACTTATTTAGACACTAAAGCTGCATTTGGCTTGTCATCAAGTTTAATCAAAAATAAGTATAGGTAAAAAGATAGTTTTTATAATTGCCAATTTGATAGAAGTCTGTAGAGACAAAAATTCACTAATAATGAAAATTATAGTTTGTTACATCAAGGTGTATGAAGACAGAACCTCAACAATAATCTAGCAGGGGCAGTGCCTCACACATGTAATCCCAACACTGAGGAGGCAGAAGCAGGAAGATCTAGAGTTTGAGACTAAGCTGGATTGAAAGAAAGAAGTAAGGATTATTTTAGTGGTAGAAATGAAGACATTCTAAAACATCTTACACTGCTTTAGTAATATTACATTTTGTGCCAGTGAGATAGCTGAGCAGGTAAAGGCACTTTCCACCATGCCTCAAGGCCTAAATTCAATTCATGGGGCCCATATGTTAGAGAGAACTGATGGAATTCCATAGCTTGTTTCACACACACACACACACACACACACACACACACACACATGTGCATGAGCGTGTGCACACGTGCATGCACACACACACACACAGACAGAGATAAATAAATAAATAAAATATAATTTTATTTTGTTAATTCTAAAAGTTTTACTTTGATGGGGAAAGTATTTTATTTGTTTGGACTTTTTTCTTCTTTAATTTTGAACATAATTCTTTATTGATTCTTTGTAAATTTTGTATCATGCACCCCAATCCTGCTCACCTGCCAGTCCCTCCATATCTGCCCCCCACTCCTGCATATTAATTAAAAACAAACAAACAAAAAACCCACCTCAGTCCCAACACCCATTCATTCATCCTATTGGCATTGGGTACTACAGTGTCACATAGTATACCCTTATGTCCAATCAGCCCCACCAGCAAATGTTTAGTGCAATGAGTCATTGATCTGGCTCAAGGCCTCTGGTTTCTGGTACACAACTATCACTGGGCCCACATCAAAACTCCTCTCAGATATCCTGTTATTGTCTGAGTCATGGAGATCCTACAGTTATCATTCTGTAGTACCAGTCCCTTTCAGCACTCCAGCAGATCATAGATGGGGCAGCTGTTAGGCAGCATCAACTCTCCTTCTATGTGTCCAGCAAGGGGCAAGGCCTGCTATGCCAGGGCCAGTGAGAGACAGGGCTGAATCATCACAGCCCTTGGATTTCAACACACATGCTTCTTATGACCCCCTGTGGTAACATGAGCCATGGACATCAGCCCAGATCCTGGCTTCTGTTAGGCCACAGACCCAGACAAGAACCACAGCAGAAGCAGCAGCCCAGGTCTGGCCCCATGTTGCCACACAGGCTAGACAACTGGCATCAGCATTACCTTCAGTGATATCAGGACATCAATACAGACCTTGGCTGCCGTAGGGCTACGGACCCAGACATAGCCCCAGTGACATGATGGCCCCAGTGGCAGCACAGCCCTCGGACACCAACATGGCCACAGGGGACACCAACATGGCCACAGGATTTGGCCTAGACCCCAGGCATTCATGTGGCTTTTGGTGGCACCACACATCACACACCCCAACTGTGGTATGACCACAGACTCAATCATGATTCCCAGGCATCAGCCGAAGTTCAAATGTCACCTTGGCCTGAGGTGGCAGCACAGGTCACTCTGATTAGAAAGGCTCCAGAGGCAGTGTGGCACTCAAGACACCAATATGGTCACAGGTGGAATCCCAGACCCCTGGCATTAGCATGACTTTGATAGCACCATGAACCACAGACATCAACACAGACCCTGGCTGAAGATGGGCTACAGAGAGAGGCATGGTTCCTCAATTGCATGCAAGGCCCAGCCATCACCATGGCACCTTGTGGCAGAGTAGGCCACTCAGATCTGTATAGCCCTGGCTGAAGCATAATCCTCAGATCCCCACCTGGCCTTGGTGATGGCCCAGACCTTAGGTATTTGCATGACTTTCAGTGGTATCAGGGGACACAGCTATCAACCGAGGCCCTGGTTGCAGGCCACAGATATAGATGTGGTCCTTTGCAGTAGCCCAGGCTCAGATGTCACCATGACCCAGGGTGGCAGCATAGGCCATGAAGATTATCATGGCTCCAGCAAAAAGGTGGCCCTTGAAACCAACATGGACTCAAGCATTTGACCAGACCCCAGTCACAATCTTCAGTGGTTACTGGAGCCATGGACATCAACACAGGCCCTGGATGCTGCAGGGCCATGGACCTGGCCCCCAACAGTAACCCAGGCCCAGATGTCATCATATCCTCTGGTGCCAGCACAGGCCATTCAGATCAACATGGCCCTTGAATACTAAAATGGCCACAGATGGCCACCCACACCCCAGGCATCCCTGTGGTCTTGGTGGCAACATGGGTCATGGACACCAACTTAGACCCTGGCTGTTGCAGACCCAGATATGACTATAGGCAGCAGCCCAGGCCTGGACATCACCCTGGTCCTGGGTGTCAAGCAGGCCACCAACATCAGCCCATTTCTCACAGCTCTCATTTCTTTAGAACTGCCTCTTACCACAGTACATGAACCATTCCACCTCTCCTTTTCTCCAATTTCACCACCTCACACTTGCTCATCATATTGGCACCCAACTGCCAGGCACCAGAAGGTTCAAGACAGGCATGTGGATGCTTCTGGCAAACTGGACCACGAGGACGCAGCTTTCCTGTGGTGTCTTTCACCTGCCTGACCCACAAGGCACTGGGCGGGCATGTGGAACAAATCTTAAAGTTATTAATGAAGATGTTTCCAACTTTAAAAGTAGAATTAGGCCTCCAAATACTGTCTCCTAGGGGATGAATTTGTTTTGGAACTGTAGTTTATCCTAGATGGAAACAACATTATTGGTTGCTCATAAAACAATGAAAATTTCATCATGATGAAATTAAAATAACATAATTTAGTTTAGGCACTTTAATAGCTTTGGTGAGTCCACTTTTACGGCTTATATACTATTTTTATTCCATTTTAAATGTCACTGTACAACTAGCCTCATTCTTATTATAGTTTACTGTTGTGTGTGTGTGTGGTGTGTACATGTGTGACATAGAGCACCTCTGGAGGTCAGATAATAGCAGGGACTGAATCCAGGCCAACAGGCCTACTCTCTAAGCACTTTTACCCACTGAGCAGATCACTCACCATAAAGTTCCCTCTTACTTATTGTTCCTCTCGTTAATGATCCTGGAGCTGGAAGTTCTTGAACACCCCTACACATTGTCCATTCATTCTTCTCTACAAAATCATTGTAAACAACTTTAGAGCAAAACAAGGTCACCTCAAAACTTTCTTCCTGTAACATTTAAGTGATCTACCACCTAATATGTTTTCAACAAAATTATGAGGGAAAAAACACAAAAACAGGGGACAAAATTAGGTAATTCAGTGCGCTAAGACCTCCCGTGTTGTGGGATTTAGATGCATTTAGCCAGTGACTTTCAGGGCAGCAAGCCCCAGGGTGAGGTCTTGTCTGCATACATGACAGTTTAAGAGCTGAGGGATCATGTCAAATAAAGAATGATTCCAGTAGACTGAGCATCCATACAAACTTGAAAAAAAAAAAAGATGCTTCACTTAATAAACAACACACGCATTGGCAAAAGTATTATTTTTAGAAATATATTCATGATGGCTCGATGGTGAAGAGATTGTCTTGCTCTTGTGGAAGACCTGAGCTCAGTCCCCAGCACCCATATGGGGCAGCTCACAACTGCCTATTAATGCCATCTTCAAGGGATCTGGTTCTTTTTTCTGGTCTCTGTGGACACCTATACACACACACACACACACACACACACACACACACACACACACACACACACACTTAAAAATAAAAGATTTCTTAAAACAATAAAATATATTATTCTGGCTTTCCGCCGACCGACCCAGGAACGAGAGCCCTCATCCAGTGGCTGATGGAAGCAGAGACAGACATCCACAGATCTACATTGAGCTGAAATTCGGAATTTAGTTGAAGAGAGAGAGGGAGGAATGAAGAGCGAAGGGGTCTGTACCAGGTTGGAGAAACCCACAGGAACAGTTAGTTGGCCTGAACAAGGGAGAGCACATCGACCCCAGATGCTGTCCAGGAGGCCAGTACAAGACTGATCCAGATCCCTGAACATGGATGTCAATAAGGAGGCCTCTGCACTCCAGGGAGCCTCTGGTGGTGGATTAGTATTTTTCCCTGGTGCAAGAAGGGACTTTGAGAGCCCATCCCACGAGAAGGGTTACACTCTGTCCCTGGACACATGGGGAAGGGCCCAGGCCCAGCACAGGAAGATTTAGTGGACTTTGCAGAGCCCCCCTTGAGGGCCCTACCTGCCTGGGGAGTGATGGGTGGATGGGGTTGGGGGAAGGTTGAGGGTGAAGGAGGGATGGGGGTGAGGGGAGGGAGAGGGAGAAGGGACTTACATGTGAAACAAGCTTGTTCCCTAACTAGAACTAATAAATAAATTTAAAAAAAAAAGAATAAAGAGATGGAGGAGTAAAGAAAGGAGGAGAACAAGGAGATATAGAGAAAGGTGAAAAGAGGGAAAGCAGGGGTGTGGGAGCAGAGTGTGAAGCAGGGAAGGAGGGGAGAGAGGAAGGGACAGCCTTTTAAGGGGTGTTGCTGTGCTGCTGGGGTTCTACATTGCATCAAAGATCTAAGCTCTGTCTTCAGGTACTGAAAAACATAGATGAAAATCCCTGCACAAAGAGTGCCCATTTTGGTGGCGTTATGCTCCTGGAATAAATGCAATTTAAGTGAAAAAATATTATTCTGGCTAGAGGATTCATGAGAAAACACTTTTGTAAGAACAGCAGTAAGGCATTTCATAACTAGTGACTGATTGGAGAGGGCCCAGGTCATGGTGGGTGATGCTGTCACTGGCCTGATGGGCTTGGGTTCTGTAAGAAAGCAGGCTGAGCAAGCAAATAAGCAGCACCCTTCCATGGCCTCTGCATCAGATCCTGCTCCAAGTTCCTGTCCTGTTTGGGTTCCTCTCCTGACTTCCTTTAATAATGAATAGTGATATAGAAGATTTAGCCAAACAAACCATTTACTCCCCAAATTGTTTTGGTCATGGTGTTTTGTCATAGCAATAGTAACCCTAACTAGGACATATATGCTAATTGATTTAGTCATTTATTATGTGTGTGAATGCATTCACACCTGTGTGCATGTAGGTGTGAGCATCTGTGTATGTATGTGCACGCAGAGACCACCCATTCCTTTGACAGAAGATCTTCCTCTGAACCTAGAGCTAATATTCCCTTGGAAAGGCTAGAAGCTCCAACCTTCCTCCTGGTTCCACTCACACAAAGCTGGGATCGTAGGTATATGCAGGACTCCTGGCTTATGAGTGTGAATGCTGGGATACAGTCCTCATGGATGTGCAGCCAGCTGCACCCCAAAAGAATTTATAAGTAAAGAAAACAAAAGAAGAAGAGGGTAAAAAGGAGAAAAACGAGGTGAGAAGAAAACAGATATTCATCAAGAATCAGGCTGAAGAAAAGTTGCTATAAAGAAAGCAAAAATGAGGCAGTTTTGCTTCTCACAGCATAATATAGTCCAAAGGGAGAAATACATGAAGCAAATTTCCAATAGGAATAAAAGCATATGGCTTGTAAATATCATATTCAAAGATGTCAGAATGTCAAACAAGTATCAGGTATGAATGGAAACCCATATAAGAAAAACGAGTGCCGGTATAAAATCCACTGAAGTATGGAATAAATGCTAAAATAATGTGATCTAACAACAATCAAGCAATATGCTATTGGATTGTCAGAGTTGAGATAGCCAGTGAGGACGAAGGTAACAACTAAAAAGAGATTCTGTTGTGATGTCAGGAGTCTGCCTCATTCTGGGCTTAAGTCTGAATTCTGGCCAGCGTCATACTTAGTGATCCTAGGCTATCATCTCAGTTTTCTGTATCTCAGTTTTTCACCTAAAGAAATTTGGGGAAATACTTCTTCCTGACAGGGTTTTAAAGGTGACATGGTTTATAAATGTGAGTCATTTAGAATTGTACTTAAAAAACTTTAACTGCTCAAGAAGTGTTACCAGTTGTTTTGTTTGGTTTTGCTTTTGAATTTTGAGACAGGTTTTCTCTGTGTAGCCCTGGCTGTCCTGGAACTCAGTCTGTAGACCAGGCTGGCCTCGCACTCAGAGATCCAGCTGCATCTGCTTCCCAAGTGCTGGGATTGAAGGCGTAAGCAACACTGCCTGGTTAAGAATAATTCAATTTCTTAATGGTTTTCACTGCCCCTTTCTTCATAATTAAGAGAAATCTTTTAGAATATAATATACTTTCAATTTTATCTTCTTTGAACTCAAATATATTTAGATATAATAGTCCTTATTTAGAAGGTGATCTTGTTAAAATTACTGGCACTACTTTATAAATATTTATTTCCATCTGGATGAATGGATGACAGATAATGACAATGAAGATAGATAGATGATAGATAGATAGATAGATAGATAGATAGATAGATAGATAGATAGATAGATTTATGGAGTAAAGTTTCTTCTGAATGGCTTTACAGTAACTTTTAAATGCTTTTTGAAATTTTTATCACTGCCTAAGTTCTTTATATTATTCTGTAACAGTAAACCAACAAATAATACTACTTGAAAACATGTTTATTATTCACCTACACTGTAAGTTTTAGACTTACAGCATGGGGTATCATTATGATGTTAACCACCAACTTGACAAAATCACTTGGGAGATGGGCCTCTGGGTATGCTCCACAGGATTATCTTGATTCCAGCCCACTGTTGTTGGCACCACACCATTATTCCCTGAGTAGGTTCCAGTCTTAAATCTGTGAAGGAAGGAATGGAGCAGTAGCATGCATCCACTGTCCTCTGCATCCTGACTCTGGATGCAATGATCTGCCACTTTAAGTTCCTGTGGCCTTGACTTTCCCATCATGATGGACTGTGTCCCTGAACTATGAACAGAATAAATGTTTTTTCCTTTGAGTTTCTTTTGTCAGGGTATTGTGTTACAGCAAAGGGAAATAAAATTAAGACATGTATTTGCTGGTATTAAGAGATTTTTTTTACAACTGTAGATTACACGTTCGTGGCAAAGCTGTCTCATTTATGGTTGCTACTTCTTTTGATGGCTCTCTACACTAGCAGAGTGTAGAAGAGCTTTTTTTTATACCAAATCTGGTTTTGTCTCTGACAAATATTTTTTAAAAGTTCTTTACTAGAAAAACAATGCAAACTCAGAAATTTTCAAAGACAAAAAGCATCAAAAGAAAGTAAATCCTCTCAATGACAATTCCCCATTTTTCATTTCCATTGTAATATTTCTTTTTGTAGTTTTAATATATCATGGCTCTCCTTTCAAAATAAAACTGATCAATAAAAGTTTTCAAAGTTCTGTTTACTTGTAACTTTTCATGAGTCCAGCTTTTGAAAAAAACAAGAATATAGACTACTTTACTCTGAGAACAAAAATTGTAATCTGATGAGCAAGGTAACTCTATTAAATCACTAATAATCTGCTGCTAAACTATACAATATAAACTGTCTATTTGATCTTTTGCATGACTTATACCCTTATAAAAATGCATTTTACTTATATTTAGACTTTCAAGAGGCTTTGGCTATAAGTGTATAGTACCAAAATCTATTCTCAAAATATTTATATTGGCCACTAATAATATCTTAAACATACACATTTTCATGGTGATTTACTGAAAAAACTAAAATGTCAATTTTAAAGTAAAACTTAAAAGTAAACACATAACTTCACAAAGTAAGTAGATAAGAACTGTTAAAAACAGCTATTTAAAATTTAAAGAATTTTCTCTTAACTAGTTAAGTTTAAATTCTTTAGAGTGTAAAATTTAAGGTAATAATTTGTGTATCATTTCAGGTTTTGTCTGTGTGTGCTATGCTACCTATGGCATGCTTTCTTCATGGCATGCCAGGACCAAGCCAAATTAAGAACCAAGGGTATTTAAAGCCTTCACCCACCTAATAAGTGCTGGCATTATTTGGTTAAGGCAAGCCACAAGGTCAAACCCAACATCATGAGACAGATGAATTATATACTTCACCTATAATGTGAATGGAAGCTTTCTTAACACCAACCCAAATTATCATAAATGTATCCATTCAGGTTTGTGGATACAAACTCGGGGCACTTGGATGCAAGTGATAAATTGAAAACATTATCTATCTATCTATCTATCTATCTATCTATCTATCTATCTATCTATTCATCTACCATCTATCTCTGCCTGCTGCCTGGGGATCAGGATGTTAAGCTCTCGGCGACTACTTTGGTACCATGCCCGTCTATCTGCTTCTCACCATGATCGTGGACTAACCCTCAAGACTGTAATCAAGGGCCCAATTAAATGTTTTCTTTTATATGAGTTGCCTTGGTCATGGTGTCTCTTAGCAGCAATAGAACAATAACTGAGACAGCAGCTTTGCCTTACTCTGTCTTGAATGCTCTGCTCCAAGCTATCCTGTGAGATGACTTTGCTCCTCTTAGAACTTTTGCTAACGTGTTGGGTCCACAGTGAAGCCTCTCATGATCATTTTTCTGAAACTCCTGCCCACGCATCCTTTTCCTACTGTTTTTATTCCTCTTGTCTTGTCCCTAGAAGAACATCTAATACATTGTCTACCTTACTTAATATGCACTTTTCAGTGTCCTCCTCTGCTAAAGTCTAAGTTCTATGAAAACTAATTTTAACCTTTTTCTCACTTATACATTCCAAGTACCTGGTAATCTGTAGCGTATGGTTGGCACCAAATAGCAATTCTGAGTTAATAAGCATACAGAAGTAGAATCAAAAAGCATACTTTAAACTTCTGAAAGTCAAAGTATGACCAAACTGGTCTTAGAGGCAGCATTTTAGAAAAACTAAATCAGGCTACATTTTAAGCACAATTCTTGTATTACATTAAAATGCCACCATATTCACAAGGCATGCATACATTGTACTGGAGGTAAATTAATCATTTATTTGTTCATACACAACTGCCCTCAAGTTGGCTTATCCTCCACCATTAAAAAAGAATCAATCCTGCATTTGTTTGGATAACACATTCCTAGTAGAGCTATTGTGGTTAAAATTCGACATCATCTATTCAGTGCAGTTTAAAAGCACACAAAGCTATAGAAATTATTAAAGCCTTACAGAAACTTTCTCAAACCCCTTAGGCATTCATTACAGATGAAACACTCAAAAACATGGAAGGAATTTGCTCTTAGTATTTATAGTAAATAAGTAAATTAAGTTTATTGCTTTATTTCAAAAATTACTAACTGCCCCTGCCCTGTCTTATGTAACTGTCCTCATCATCCTTGATGTGCTACTCCTGCTTAATGTGCTAACTTCTCTGAAATTTTTGTGTTATATAATGTCTTCTTTGCCTATATGTCTTTGTTCCAACACAGCCACTAAAATACTGCCTAATTTAGATTGTTGTTGTCTTTCTGACATCATTGTTTTTACCCACAGGAAATAAAACTTGTACAAAGAAATACAGCTTAGAATTTATGTTAATTAAAAATAAGATACATTTTTCATCTATCCTTTCAGCTTAGACATTAGAGACAGTAGAATAAATTATTTTCATTCTAGTCAACTCAAAAGTTTTTAAATAACTCATGTACAAGAAACATAAGTGCTATAAGTGCTGCCTGAGCCCACAGTGACATTTCCCTAACTGTAAACATCATCACTATTGAAATCTGCAAATCCATTAGTGGTAAGAGACCTGGAGAGCTTTCCAAGTACTGACTCTACTAAACCCACCTTCAACAGAGGAACAAGATGAAAACAGCTGATACCTGCAGAAGGTTTACTGTCAATGTGGAATTTTCTTCTGCCTTTCCCCTCAGATTACCATCCTGCCATGCCTTTCTTTAATGCAACAGAAATAGCCCTATCTTGGTTCCATAGAATCAATGTGATGTGGTTTCGTTCACAATTCCTTCTGGGAGACCATCAGTTACTTCAAAAAAGCTACAAAAGCTCTACTACCACTCAGGTGGGAAGAGCTTTCTCATCACTCCTGGGTGGGGATGAAAATTCAGGCTCCTCACCAGGCTTTTCCTAATGCCCCCAGGCTAGGAGGCAAAAGCCAACTCCATTGTTTCCCACATGGTCCCCACTGACATGCTGTGGGGGACACAGCCACTATTGCTGGATGGGAGCTAAAATCCTGAATCTCCAGGGAAAAAAGGAGCGGTGCCTTTTCACAATAAGGGTGGGGTGGAAATCCAATCTGCCTGCTGGCCCACATGCTCAGGGAGGGCTGAGAGGAGTTCTCTACTAGCCAGAGGAAAAGCAAGAAAGTTCCAGCCTTTAATCAAAGGGTGGGGAGTTAGGGTGGCTCTTTACAGCCTGACAGAGGGAAAGCCAGGACTCTACCCAGCAGGCCTTGTGGGAAGGGTGTGAGTGGGACTCTGGCAACTCCTTACCCCCTGTGGTGTTTGACTGAATTATTTACAAGCTGAGTATGTTTTCCCCTATCATTGACTAAAACAATAAGACTATTCTTGGGAGATTTTTTATTTTTTGAAACATTGGCATTATAGGTTGCCAACTTCCCCAGGATCGGTCTTTTCTTATCTGAATTTTCACTTTCATATGTTTGTTTACCTGTGATAGGAGGAGGTATGTTCAGATTCCCTTGGAGGACAGAACTCTGACTAATTTCCCTGGTGTGGCCTGATGTGAGTGCCAGGAACTGACCTTGGGTCCTCTCCAAAGATCAGTATCACCCTTAACTGTTGAGCCACTCTTAATTTAATATTTATCAATGTATGTATTTATATATTTGTTACATGTGTGGGGGAACACCATCCCTGGGACTTATTTTTTTCACTTATTTAATATGTGGGCTGGGGGTCATGACTTACTTGTGGAGGTCAGAGGACAACTTTGGGGAGCTGGTTCTCTCCCTCTACAACATAGGTGTGAAGGATTGAACTTGGGTCATCATATACTGCTGAACCATTTTTTAAGTGACAGGATCCAATTCTGTTGTCCAGGGACCTGCCTGTCTCACTCTGCACAGGAGCTGGGCTACAGGTGTATGCCTCTGCTCCCAGCTCATTTTAATTGTTTGATATCCATATATTGTGATATGGTAACATTGCACAGCCTATCAAGGATGTGAACCATTCTTTTACCTGCAGATCCATTATACACTTACAAGCACTGATTTTCAGACTGTCATAGTATCACTGTATTGGTATTCAACTGACCCTTATTTTACATGATAATGGTCACAATGCACATGAATAGAGGCAATTCTGACATGTAACAGTGAAGCCATCAAATGCTTCAAGTGAAAGGTGAAAGGTAAGGTCTTGAGTGACCATATTTACATAACTTTTATTGCAGTGTATCATTATAATTTTTCTATTTTATTGTAGCTGTTATTTTCCTACTGTGCCTAACATATAAACTAATCTTTAACATATGTGTACACAGGAAAAAGCATAGTATATATAGTGTAGGACTCAGGTAACTTTTAGGGTTTGTTTGTTTTTTTTTAACATAATCTTCACATAGTAAAGAGTTGCTATATAAGGAAAAAAAAATTAACCCAGAGTCTAGCATGCATTTGCTATGTTTGGGTACAATGGTCAGCGTTTGTGTCATTCAGGAAAGGTGCTGAGTACCCTGCCCTGTTGTGCATGCATGCCCCTCTGGGCATGTGCATGGGAGGACCGTCCAGAGAATCCTGAGTCTCCCTCACTGGTCCAATTTCTTCTGTGCTTTTCAGAACATTTTTGTTGTTTTAAATATGATGTCATATTGTTATAGTCCATAGGAAGAGTGTGGAAAAATATGTTTACTTCATCTTCCAGGAAGCAGATGTCCTCTATTTGGAATTTTAAAACATTAGACTGTATCATTGAGTCATACAAAAGACTTTGTCTCAGCACAATGTAAAAATGCTGAAATCAATGCCCAAAAGTACTTGTACAATGTATCTCTAGAATGCTAATTAAGTTAAACCAACAACATGAAGACAAGCCCTAGTACAGTGTAACTAGGTCCTCATCAGGGAAGACTGGAACACAAGCCGAATAGGATGGCCATGTGAAGATACAGGAAAAACATGACTGTCTTGAATTCAGGAAGGTCTTGTTCTCAACAGGAACCAACCCTTTTAACACCCTTATCTTAGATTACTTGCCTCTAGAAACAGAATATTATTCTTTAAGCCACCTAATTTTTAGTACTTTGTTAATGCTGCCCCAGTAAAGAGAGAATTACAGAAAGATATTGATTTTGTTTAACGTTAGGGGTAAAGTTCTCCATGATAAAAGTTTGGTTACTCATTTTTCTTTCTTTTCTTTTCCTTTTCACTTAGACTAAAAATTCACAATTGTAGCAGCCAGCATATGTTCCCAAAAAGAATTACTTTTCTCTAGGAGAGATACTCTTAAAAAATATTTAAAAGTAAAAAAAATCTGGAAATTCATCTGTTCCCCAATCTGTTTCATAGCATACTAACTAGAATCCCTGAATGCATGAGGGAAATACCTGTCTGGTACAAAAATGGATGGCTGTAGAAAAAAATCAAATCTTGGGGAAAACGTGGCTGCAGTGATGTGTATACAGAACCAGACTGAACATTAGATACAGAGACAGAAGAGTGGAGGAGATAAGGAAGAAGAGAATGCAAGAAAGGAGTAAAGAAAAATAGATCTTAAGGTGGAAAGATGCAGTGTGGGCAAACAAGCAAGAAAAGGCAAAGTATTTTTCTTGTTTATTAAATATTACTGACAGAATTTCATAGAATAATCTTTAATAATAATGTTTTGGGAAAAGGCCAATGATGTACAAAATAAAAGAATGCTCTGGCCAGGCAGTGGTGGCGCACGCCTTTAATCCCAGCACTCTGGAGGCAGAGGTAGGTGGATCTCTGTGTCCAGCCTGGTCTACAGAGTGAGTGCCAGGATAGGCTCCAAAGCTACATAGAGAAACCCTGTCTTGAAAAACCTAAAAACAAAACAAAACAAAACAAAAAAATGCTCTGAATGTTTATACAATAACACTGTTTGCTCAGATCCTTTCCAGATGAGTTTATGACAATCATGTGGAGTAAACTAAAACTAGAGAAGAAGCCATTTCTTTTTTTTTTATTAGAAAGAAAATTATTTTACATGTCAATCCCAGGTCCCTCTCCCTCCCCTCCTCCCCTGCCCCCCCCAACTAACACCCTACCTATCCCATACCCTTTCTGCTCTCCTGGGGGGGGGTGAGGCCTTCCATAGGGGGTCTTCAAAGCCTGTCATATTCTTTGGGATAGGGCCGAGGCCAACTACCTTGTGTCTAGGCTCAGGGAGTATCCCTCTATGTGGAATGGGCTCCCAAAGTCCATTCCTATGCTAGGGATAAGTACTGATCCACTACAAGAGGCCCCATAGACTTCCAAGGAGAGAAGAAGCCATTTCAAACAAGATGACCTTTTGAAGCTTGTGATGCATAATACATCAGTCAGAGACTTTTCTGCTCAGGGCTTGGCATCAGCGATGTGACAAACCATCTAAGAATCTGTGCACATTGTTCATTGTTTAAATATTATTACTAGGGTAACAACTTACAGTGTCCCCTTACTCAGAGTTGCCTCAGGGCCCAAGAGCCACTTTGTTTGCTCAGGTTCCTCAAGGGCAGGAACTGAGAAAGTCATTGTATCTAGAAAGAACAGGATCAAGAACAATGAGCTCTGAACCTGATTAAGAGGGAATCTGTTAATATTGGAGACCTTATCTCCTAGCACAGGACTTACCATCTGGGCGCTACTGTAGTCAGTCCTGGAACACTGGATAAATTCAAGACCCACATTAAAGCACATATAGATGCCAGAGATGTCATGGGAAATCAGTAGCGGAAGGGGAGTGTGAAACCTCGAGGTTTATTATAGAAAGCTGCAAACCTAAATGACCATTTCTTCTCCAGAAAACTCTAGTCATTTCAGAATTTTGTATGCATCAGGAGAAACTTCAGTTCTCTCTTTATCTTATCTTGTCTTCAGAAGTGATGTCAGATGAAAATTGGGAGGGGAGGCTGGAGACAGGTGCCCCTCCCCTGGCCTTCCTCTGGTCTTTATTTCCTCTTCAAGGGGCAGTTCTGTCAGCCAAGTCTTCAAGCTTCTAAGCTGTGGTCTCTATTTCAAGTTTAACACTATTCTTCCATGATAACCTGAGAAAGGCAACTAAAATGCTTCTCTGTTTTGTTATTGTATATTTGTACAATGCCAGATATTTCTTAATAATACTGCAAATGAATAAACACAGAAGTAAATTTGACAATTCAGCTTTCTACTGACAAGATAAATATTAAATATGTTTACAAAATGTAAAACAATTTTTGTTTGGGAAAACTATAGCTTTTTTTATAAACATACTGTTTGTATTGCATATTTATTGCTGTTATTTTAAACTTAACTAATGGATGTTTTTAATTTCCTTTTTAGCTCTTAACACTGCAAATACATATGAGTTTGTAAATATAACCCACATTAATAAAATTCTAGGGTTTTTTTTTCCGAGACAGGGTTTCTCTGTGCAGCCCTGGTTGTCTTGAAACTTGCTCTGCATATCAGGCTGGCCTCTAAAACAAGAGATTTTTTTTCAGTGCTGAGAATCAAACCTAGGTCTTCACAAATGGGCTCTACCACAGAGCTACATCTTAAATCCTACATGCAGAATTTTAAAAATTAATTTGTTAAGCTGGCATACAAAGTGATGGGTTTCATTGTGGCATACGGACACACACACACACAACTATAAAACTAGGTTCCTCATATGAGAGAAAACATGTATAATCTTATATGTAATATTTGTCTTTTTTAGTCTAGCTTATTTTATTTTGCTTGGCATAATAACCTCTATTTCTATACATTTTCCTGCAAATATCATGATTTCGTTTTTCTTTATAGCTGAACAAAAGCCCATTGTATCTATGTACCTATGTGTAGTTGTCCCAACCTCAGGACAGCAACCTCAAGCAAGAAATCCAGGGAGGGGAATGGGGACAAGAGATGCAAGGGAATGACCACAAGACAGGATTCTGAGCTAGTGGCAAATTTTATTTTTTCCAGGATAGCTTATATAGTCAGTAGTATGGGGTAAAGGGGAAGGGGAGAAGAGGCCAAGAGCCAGGTGTTAGTTTAAGCAGGATCTTAGAAAACTATAGAAAGAGGATTTTGGCAGGGTAAAAAGTTCATGGGTGGTGGGGAGAGGGAGTGTTACCTAGGTGAGTGGTGGGAAGAAGGAAGGTGGCTTAGGTAAGTGGTGGGATGCGGGAGGTTTGCTTAGGTAAGTGGGCTTGTGGTTGGAACAAAGGATTGATGTCTGGGTCATGTTGTTCCTTCTGAGTGCTCATGCTTCTAGAAGCCATTTATAATCAAAAGACAGTTCTATAACTACATGGCGTGCCAAGTTTGGCCTAAAGGTTCATGCCAAGCTGTATGGCTCCCAACACCTATGTACCATATTTTCTTTATTCATCCATCTAGGCTGGTTCTATTTTTTAGCTATGGTGAGCAGTACAGAAATGAATATGGATGTGAAGGCCTCTCTGTGGAATATCAACTCAGAGTTCTTTCGGATATGTATGTATGCATGTATACCTAACTGTTTTAACTGATCTGTGTTGTCAAATTGATTGTAGCAACTAAGATACAAGCTTCTGGGCACTCCTACAAAGAATTTCCTTGATCAGGTTATTTGAAGCAAGAAGACCCAACCTACATATGGTAGGGACTTTCTGGTGGCAGCCCCGATAAAAGAATATGAAATAAGTAAATTTACTCTTTATTTGCTTGTCCCATTCTTACTGGCAAATTTATCTCTTCTCCTGTTGAAGCATTCCTTCACTAAATAGTAGAGGCTACTTCTTCCAACATAGGTGAAGACCAACAGCTCTCCAGGTATCCTCCAGACCTTCAGTGCCAGACTGGAATGGCTGAGACATCCAGCCTCATGAAATAAACAACTACTAGAGTCTTGGTCTCTCCAGTATGAGACAGCTATTTTGGGGCTACACAGAGCACATCCTGTAAGCCAATGCAATTAGTTCCCTACACACACACACACACACACACACACACACACACACACACACACACACACACACACACACACACACCAGTTCTATTCTTCTAGAGATCCCCATCTCATACAAGACATTTTTCCCATTCCTTAGACTATCTCTTACTACTCATGAATCTTTCTTTGCTAGGTAAAATCATTTTTACTCTTGCAATCAATTAGTAATTTCTAGGATTATTTCCTATGTCATTGCAATCCTTTCCAGGAAGTTTTTCTCTGTGCCTGTATATTGAAGTCCTTTGCCTATGTTTTCCGTTTTCCGTTTCAATGTTCCCAGTTTTACATTAAGGTCCTTGAACCATTTTGAATTAATTTTGTGTAGGGTGAGAAGTATGAATATAGTTTATCTTTTGACATGGAGAAATCCAGTTTTCTTAGCACCATTTGAAAAAGACAGCCTTTTCTACAATGTAAGTTTATGACACCTTTATTTTTTAACATTAAGTGGCTGTAGCTATGTGCTTTTATTTCTGGTTTCTCTATTCCATTCCTTTGCTGTACAAGGTAGGTTATATGGCAAGACCATGCTGAATAGTTAATATGGATATGCAATACAATCTGAGATCACATTTCATACCTTTAGCATTGCACTTTTTGCTAAAGATTGCTGTCATCATTCAGGGTCTTTTGTGTCTCCATATCAACTGTAGGATTGGTTTTCCTTGTTCTGTAAATAATGTGATTGAGATTTTGATAAAACTTGCATTGATTCTATAGATAACATTTAGTGACATCATTTTCACAATATTAATTCTGCCATAAGCATATAAGTTCGGTTCATCTTCTAATGTCTTCTTCAATTTCTTTCTTTGGTGTCTTTCTGATTTCTTTCTTTCTTTCTTTTTTTGGTAAACTCAAGTTGGTATGCAGAAAAACCTCTGACTGTTGTATGTTTAGTTTCCAGTCTGCTATTTTGCTGAAAATGATGATTACTTCTAAAGAGTTTTCTGATGGGCAAGTAGGCTCTTGAGCAGAAGGATGAACGGAATGACAACCTCTGGAGTCTGTCACATCCTGAAAAAACAGTTCCTGCCATGAGAAAATTGTCAGGTGGCCCTCTAATCTACAGTTCATACCCATTTTCAAGCCCAAATGTCTTAAATTTTTTCATAACTATTGAGTAGATTTTGCCTCAGTTAGATAGGCTTAGTTTCTGCCGGCTACAATCAAATCGTGCTAAGGTACACATTGTTAATATTCCTTTTCCTTTAAGTCTGAGTCTGAAAGATTTTGATTTATAATTTAGGCTTTACTGTGAATTCCTATGCACACATTGGTAATGCCAAGGAACTCTTTAACAACTGGAAAGTATAATTAGAAAGTACTTTGCTCTCTCTAGTCTTCTTTAAGGGAGTAGTAAATTGTCATCACCTAAAGTCCTGATTACATGTTGGCAACCAGTCATCAAAGGTCTGCTTAGCACTATACCCATAGTCATGGTATCTGTGGCATTTTGTCTTCAAAGGATAGTGTACACATCAGTAGAATAACAAGTATATGTATTGCTGGAAATAGTTTTACCCACGTTCTAGAAGTTAAATTTCTTCCATCATTTCCTTGAAGCAATGCACAGAAAAGGATCTTAGCTGTAAATTTCACACCACTCATGGCTCCCTGAGAAAACATGGACATGCAGTGTCTATACAGAAAGAATTTGAAAGCAAGAAACGTGTTGAGCTATTTAGCTATACATCCTGATTTACCCTATAATACACAATTCATCGTGCAAATTTATTTTACTTCCTTCCACTATAAATTTTCTATTTATCATTTTGGTGCTGTTATCTAGTTTCTTCTTATCTGTTTTTTAGAGGATATGTTTCTTTGGAGCTTTTGTTTACTATCTTTGGTAAGTGTAATTCTCAAGGCTTAGTTTTTGATGTGTGTGTACTCTGAATTGAAACATTAAAAATATTTACATTTTATAAAGAAACAATCCTGTTCTACATAACATTTGCAGAACTGTATGTGAAAGAGCTGAACTCACTTGGGGGCATAGCATATTTTAGAAAGATTTACATTTGGAAAACCTGACCAAAACCAAATGTTTGACATTTATGTTTGGAGTTCTTAGCCTAAAGAAATGTGGGTTAGCAAGCATGATTATGACTATTTTCAAATATGTAACTGAAGAAGTTGTTAGTCTCATTAATTTATCATGAATTTGAGAGAGGTACAGGGATAAATCTCTTTTCTAAAACATCCCCCACTAGAGGGATGTAGTACAAGCTAGACATGCCATAGACATGCCAGCTTCCTGCTAATCTGGAGACGCCTTGACTCTGTAATTCTTCTTCCTTGTAATTTAGATAACTTCTCACTTGAATCTGAAACACTGAGATGATGGGTATAACTTTGTATCTGCATAATACAAAGTGGTTTTGTATTAAAGGTAATAATGATCTACAAAATAAAACAATTTTAAGTAAACATTTTGTTAATAGAAAAGCAGTTTATCACTTTATTTTGGCCTATAGTGCCAGAGAAACAGTTCATTGTGGAAGGGAAGGACATGGCAGCTGGCATGGGTCTGTTTTGGTTAGTGATCTATATCCGTGATAGACACCATGACCAAAGCAACTTATAAAATAAAGCATGTAATTGGACTCACTGTTCCACGAGCTTAGAGTTTCTGATAGTGGAGCAATGACATGGTGGCAGATGGCAGGAGTAAGTAGCAGCTGAATTCATATCTTCATCTGATCTGGAAGCAGGAGGCAGTGAGAGCTAGCTCAAATAGTGGTAGTCCTCCAAAATCTCAAATCTCCAAGGGACACATCTCCTCCAGCAAAGAAAGCCATGCCTTTGGGTTAATGCCTAAGAGTGGAATTGCTGAATCTTGAGGTAGACTGATTCCCACTTTCCTGAGAAGCTGCCATACTGATTTCCAAAGTGGCTGTACAAGTTGGCAATCCTACCAGCAATGGAGGAGTGTTCCCCTTTCTCCACATCCTCTCCAGCATAAACTGTCATCAGTGTTTTAGATTTTAGTCATTCTGACAGGTGAAAGATGGTATCTCAGAGTTGTTTTGATTTGCATTTCTCTGATGGCTAAGGATGTTGAACAATTTCTTAAGTGCCTTTCAGCCATTTTAAGATTCCTCTGTTGAGAATTCTGTATTTAAATCTGTACCCCATTTTTCAATTGGATTATTTGGTGTTTTGGTGACTAGCTTCTTGAGTTCTTTGTATATTTTGGAAACCAGCCCTCTGTCATATGGGAAGTTGGTGAAGATCTTTTCTCATTTTGTGGGCTGCCATTTCATCTTACTGACTGGGTCCTTTGCTTTACAGAAGTTTCTCAGTTTCAAGAGTTCCCATTTATTAATTGTCGATCTCAGTGTCTGTGTTCTGGTGTTATGTTTAGGAAGTGGTGTCAATGAATTCAAGGGTACCTCCCACTTTCTCTTCTAAGAAGTTCAGTGTGGCTGAATTTATGTTGAGGTATTTGATCCATGTGGATGTTAGTTTTGTGCATGGGGATAGATATGGATCTATCTGCAACCTTCTACATGTGAGTATTCATTTATGACAGCACCATTTGTTGAAGATGCTTTCTATTTTCCATTGTATATTTTTAGCTTCTTTGTCAAAAATCAGGTGTTCATAGGTGTGTGGATTAATATCATGGTCTTCAATTCTATTCCATTGGTCTACCTCTCTTATTTGTGCCAATACTAAGCTGTTTTCATTACTATAACTCTATAATAGAGCTTGAAGTCAGGGATGGTGATGCTTCCAGAAGTTCCTTTATTGTACAGTGTTGTTTTGGCTATCCTGGGTTTTCTGTTTGTCCATATAAAGTTGAGTATTGGCTCTTTCAAGGTCTGTGAAGAATTGTTCTGGAATTTTTATGGGGATTGCATTGAATCTGTAGATTGCTTTTGATAAGATTGCCATTTTTACTATGTTGGTCCTACCCATCCAAGAGAATGGGAGATCTTTCCATTTTCTGGTATCTTTTTAATTTCTTTCTTTAAAGACTTAAAGTTCTTATCACACAGGTCTTTCACTTGTTTGCACAATCATACCACAGGACATCTGTTCAATTATGTTCATAGCAGCATTATTTGTAACAGCCAGAACCCTGAAGCAACTTAGATGCCCCTCAACTGAAGAATGGATAAAGAAAATGTGGTACATTTACACAATGGAGTACTATTCAGCAGAATAAAACAACGACATCTTGAAATTCTCAGGCAAATGGATGGAACTAGAAGAAACCATCCTGAGTGAGGGAAGCCAGACACAGAAAGAAAAACATGGTATTACTCACTCATAAGTGGATATTAGACATACAGCAAAGGTAACCAGACTACAATCCACAACCCCAGTAGAGCTAGGAAGCAAGGAGGACCCTAAGAAAGGCATACTTGGACCCCCAAGAAGGGGAAAGGGACAGGATCTCCTGACTAATTGGAAGCACATGGGGGGAGGGAGAAGAAGGTAGGGAAAAGAGGATGAGGGGAGGAGAACATAAGGCATCAGGAAGGTCAAGTTGGGGGAAGAATAGAGAAGGAGACAAAGGAAAGAAATACTTTAACAGAGGGAGCCATTATGGGCTTAAGGAGAAACCTGGCACTAGGGAAATCTCCAAGGGTCCACAAGGATGACCCCAACTAAAAATCTAAGCAATAGTGGAGAGGCTACCTTAAATGCCCTTCTCTTGTATTGAGATTGATGACTACCTTATATGCCATCCTAGAGCCTTCATCCAGCAGTGGAAGCAGAGACCCACAGCTAAGTACTAAGCTGAATTCCTGGAATCCATTTGTAGAGAGGGAGGAGAGATGAGCACAGGGGTCAAGACCATTTTGGGGAATCCCACTGAAACAGCTGAGGTGAACAAGGGGGAGCTTATGGACCCCAGTCTGACAGCTGGGGAACCAGCATGGGACTGTACCAGGCCCCCTGAATGTGGGTGTCAGTTGCTGGGCTTGGGTAGTATATGGGGCCTCTAGCAGTGGAAGCAGTATTTATCCCTAGTGCACAAATGGACTTTGGGAACCAATTACCTATAGAGGGATACTCTCTCAGCCTAGATACACAGGGGAGGGCTTAGTTCCTGCCCCAAATGATGTGACAGACTCTGATGATCCCCCATGGGAGGCTTCACCCTCCCTGGTGGGGGTAAGATGGGAAATGGTGGGGGGAATGGGAGGCGGGATGGAACTGGGATTGATATGTAAAATAAGATTGTTTTAATTTAAATAAAAATTAATTAAAAACAGAAAGCCATGCCTCCTAATTCTCGCCATATAGTTTTACCAACTGGGGAGCAAGTACTCAAACATATGAGACTATGTAGCCACTGTCATTCAAAACAAACACAGGCTCAATGCTAATGTCAAGAGCTTGAGACTGCCTCTCTTCCCATGTACTGCACCAGGAAGCAGAGCTGCAAGTGGGACTGGGCTATAGACCATAAAGGCCCATTCTCAGGGCTCCCCTCTCCTTAACTAGGCCAAACAACCTACCAAACCAATGGTACCACCCAGGGGTAGGTGTCTAAATAAATCATCCTTTTTCATTGTGTAAAAACACAATAATGCTTCCCTTGGGGATTTAAGAATATATGGAGGTGTGCACAGAATGAAGTAAATTAACTGTTAAATTGAATATGTGTCATTTAAATTTTGTGATGGGTAAATGGGGTTGCCCTTTTAACTAGAAACTAGGGCTCCAGATAGATTTCAGGAAAGAAAAAAAGTGTTATTTTCAATAAGTTTTATAAAGAGTGTGTTATATAGATAATAGAGAAATAAAACAAACAATGGAGAAATGGGAGAAGCCACTTACAGCTTATCAAGAACTGTAAGTAAAGGAGCTGTGCTATCAAAGAAGATGCCATGCCCCCTTGGGGCAGACAGAGCTCTCCTGTGGGCATGGAAGCAACATGACCAGCTGGCCAGACTCCACTGATCTGCACATCTCTAAGAAGCTCTGCAGCCAAAGGCACTTGATTTTCTTTTTCATGAAGGAATATGCTTTCTAAGGTAAATTATGTGTAGTTTATTTTTTAAAAATGCCTGTTACCATATGCTGTACACTATGTATTGATGTAGTAAATGTAGTTACATGATCTAACTTATGGGAAAAAGGTACAGAGAAATTTCATATTAATGATTTTATCAATTATTCATCATTATGTCAAATTTGAAAAATCAATTCTCTTGACACCTCAGGGAAAGAAACATTTGATAGTAATTTTATTTTTTTTGACACAGGGTCTCCTTTTGTAGCCCAAACTGCTCTTTAACTTGCAATCCTCCTGTTTCAGCCTCTGAGTGGTGAAGTATAGGTTTGTTTTACAGGCCTGCTTCGTTCCAGGATGAAGTATAGGTTTGTGTTATAGGCCTGCTTCATTTCATGATTTTTGGCAACAAGTAAATGATATTATATGGCTTCCTTATGATCTATTGTCATGTTTACTAGGGAAATAGTATGTGGCTTCCGTCTTCAGAGGGATACTATAAGGAACATAAAAATCGCCTATGCAGCAAGCATATAAGAACATTTATGCCTGACTGAATGGATACAGAGCTTTTCCCAGTGGCAATTTTTAACATTAAATGGTTTGGGTTTTAGATAACATAAAAGAAAATTGAAGAAACATTCAAATTAATTTTATACAATCCCTTCTAGCAAAGTGAAAAGGAAAGAATTCAAGTATATCTAAATTTATTAGGATTATTAGGATCAAAGCCCAACAGAAGGTGCTTGACCATAGTATAGAAACATTTTTAAATAGCAGATAAAGATTTTTTAAATGTAGATAAAGTTTTACACATCTTTCTGTAACAATAAAGGTAATAGGCAAACTCATGAAGGGAAATAGGCTAAAATTAAGTATTTAGCCAATGCTAATTGTCAAGGAGAGCTTGTAGGCTTTTTTTAAAGGATATAGTCAATGCTTATCATGTAGGAAATAGATTGATTAATCAATGACCTACTTTTAGAACAATGTTGTTAAAGCTGAACAAGCTGCTAAGCAAAGTAGAATGAATTGTGTCCATGGAACCAGCCTAATTACCAATATTTCATTTGACAAATCTCAAGGCAAGAGAATACCAACAATAAAAGAAACAAATAGCATCTTAGAGTTGGTAATTATTTATAGTTGGAAAAAATCAACACTAAATGGTGTACTTTCAGACCTGTGCAGGAGTGGAGAATATGACAGGAATTTGAAAACCTGACCATAATAATTCTCCTTGAAGTCTGGCAGGAGAAAAGTAAATCTCCAACATTGTTCTCTCCTTGATTTAGCACTCTGGGGAGTCAGGAATAACGAATGCAATTCAGGGGGGAAAGTAGGCAGCCACTTCTGATATATAATTTGAGAGAAGCAAGCCCTCTCTACTACCCCAAAATATCTCTACAGTCAGCCTCAGATTTTGCACCCCATAATTATATTCTTTCTTCCCCTTAAAGAGCTTTTGTGTTTAGTTGCCTTCAGGGACTGGGAAACACTCTTGGGGGAAGCAAATGCATCAATTAACACTTTAAGGAGAATTCGTTACTAAATAAAGAAGTGAGAGAACTGAAGCCACAGAGAAGATCGCACTAGGAAAGAAATTATACCTGAGACAAATTTCAAACACTTCTCAGGCATCCCTAGGGCTTTGCAAGTGACTGTGCATTATACTGCCGATAATCATAAATGCTTCTGATTTAATACATCCCATGGTGAAGTATGCCAACATGCTTACTTGGATAGCAGATTTGAAATTAATAGTTGAGTGACTCTCGGATACTTCAAAAAGTCTTTCTTCAGTCCTTTAGACTCAGACTGAAGTTAGTTTAGGAGTACTGGTAACATAAAACACAGACTTTGGTCTAAGTGAAAACTCTCAAATTCCACTTGGATCTTGTCTTTTCTCTGTTCATAGTATGAGATAAGGATGGCAGTTCAGAAAGGGGAGTGCTTTTTTTTTTCCTCCATTTTTTATTTAAATTAGAAACAAGATTGTTTTACATGTCAATCCCAGTTCCCTCTCCCTCCCCTCCTCCCCTACCCCCCACTAACACCCTACTTATCCAATATCATTTCTGCTCCCCAGGGAACGTGAGGCCTTCCCTGGGGGGGGGTCTTCAGAATCTGTCATATCCTTTAGGATAGGGCCTAGGCCCTCCCCTCCATGTGTAGGCTAAGGGAGTATCCCTCTATGTCAAATGGGCTCCCAAAGTCCATTCCTATGCTAGGGATAAGTACTGATCTACTACAAGAGGCCCCATAGATTTCCGAGGCCTCCTCACTGACACCCACATTCATGGGGTCTGGATCAGTTCCATGCTGTTTTTCATCTATCAGTCTGGGGGCCAAGAGCTCCTACTTGTTCAGGTCAGCTGTTTCTGTGGGTTTCACTAGCCTGGTCTTGTCCACTTTGCTCATCACCCCTCCTTCAGTGTTTAGCTGTGGGTATCTGCTTCTACTTCCAAGGGGAGCGTTTTATATAGCCTCCTGGCATGAAGATTAAGTGACCCACTCCAATGCTCTCTTCTAGAGCCCAAAGGTCCCTTTTACTGAAAAAAGTTTCTTCTTGTCTTCAGGCTTTCAGAATATTGTATCTATCCCAGAAGCTCAATCTCTGCTTAGGAACTTGAAGGTAAGCATTAGCTTTCAGACTTTAGGCTATGTTCTCCACCCTCTCTGGAATTTTAGGGTGAAGCTTCGGGGCAAGAAGGCAAACCCTGCTAGTGGAGAATGTTTCTTTCATTCTGTACAAAAGTTCTTGAACTACACAGCATTATCTTTCAAAAACTTGGCCAAGGTTAAATCCTACAGATTGGAAGTCTAGGAATTTGCTCAAATGGGACCAATGGATGGCACACTCTGGGCTCTCATGTCCACATATGGTGTCACTGAGAGCTACAACAATTACAACAAAACAAACAAGACCTAGCATCCACTATGAACATCTCTGGGACTTATTAACTCTTATAAATGGTGTCATTCCATGATTTAATGAAGGTCTAGAACACACAGAAGGTGAAGAGAAAAAAAAAAAAAGGAACCCCTATCATTTGTTTTCTTTATGAAGAGACCAGGAAGACTCTAATATGGGAGACCCTGGAAGCATTAAAGTCAAAGATCAGTCAGTAGTCTTCAGAATTTATAACTGTATTAGTTACTTTTTTGTCGTCACTGTGACTACAATACTTTGCCAAAATACTTCGGGGAAGGAGGCTTTATTTTGGCTCATGGTTTCAGAAGGTTTAATCTGGAGCTACTTGAGGGGTATAAGGTAAAAGATCACAGCAGCAGGGTGGGAACTTGGGGACAGTTGTTCACATTGTGCAGGACAGGAAGCAGAAAGAACAGGCAAGGGCCAGGACTTACGTTTCCTCTGGGTACTAATACCTCCAGCCACTCCTTGCCTCCTAATGTTTTCACACCCTCCCAAAATGGAGCTGCTGGCTGACAGCATTAAGTCTTCAATACATGAACCTAGATGAGGTTACCATATCAATCTATAACAATATGCATTTTGGAGGTAATTTTAATTCTTTTGAAATTTATCACCAGCGAGTAGGAACACTGATCATCTTATGTTCTAGACTGTTCACAAATGTCAGTACTTCTTGCTAGAGGAGGAAGTGAGTTTCTTTGCCATGAAATGTAACAAGCATATTGTCTCTCTTCAGGACAGAAGTTGGATGGGTTTGTTTGCAGTGCATTAAGAAAATTCAGTTCCTTAATGGTAAGATTCCTCAGCAGGGACACAAACTTACTGCACATTCAGAGTTTTGCTACAACATTCCCTTTTCCTTACAACTTGGAGAACAGATACAAACATGAATTTCAAGCTGATTTTGTATTGTAACTGATACAGTTCTTGATCTACAGCCCAGGAGGCTGATGTCCTCTACCATGGTCCAGAAAATTGTAGAAGGCTAACTTGGAAGCTTCAAGTAGAAGGAAATCTCATACTTCACAGTTTATTTTCCTTTTTTAATTTAAATTAGAAACAAGCTTGTTTTACATGTCACTCCCAGTTCCCTCTCCCTCCCTTCCTCCCCTGCCCTCCACCAACCCCTTGTCCCATCCCTTTTCCACTCCCCAGGGATGGTGAGGACGTCCATGGGGGATCTTCAAAGTCTGTCATATCATTTGGAGCAGGGCCTAGGTCCTCCCCCGTGGGTCTAGGCTAAGAGCTAACAGCTTGGTTTAGATTGTTATTTGGGGGTCAACCTTGTGGATACCTGGATATTTCCCTGGTGCCAGAATTCTCTTTAAAACTATAATGGCATCCTCTATTATGGTATCTCATTTCTTGTTCTGCTCTATTCTTCCCCCCCCCCACTAGAACTTCCTGCTCCCTCATGTCCTCCTCTCCCTCTTCTTCTCCCCTTCTCTTTCTCCTAACTCCCTCTCCCCTCCCCACATGCTCCCAATTTGGTCAGGAGATCTTGTCCCTTTCCCCTTCTTCAAGGGACTATGTATGTGTCTCTTAGGGTCCTCCTTGTTTTCTAGCTACTCTGGTGGTGTGGATTGTGGGCTGGTAATCCTTTGCTCTATGTCTAAAATCCATATATGAGTGAGTACTTACCATGTTTGTCTTTTTATGACTGGGGTACCTCACTCAGGATGGTTTCTTCTAGATCCATCCATTTTCCTGCAAATTTCAAGATTCCATTGTTTTTTTTCCATTATAAGTAGTACTCCATTGTGTAAATATACCACATTTTCTTTATCCATTCTTCAGTTGAGGGGCATCTAGGTTGCTTCTAGGTTCTGGCTATTACAAATAATGCTGCTATGAACATAATTGAACAGATATTCTTGTAAGAATGTGCATCTTTTGGGTACATGCCTAAGAGTGGAATTGTTGGATCTTGTGGTATACTGATTCGCATTTTCCTGAGGAACCGCCATACTGATTTCCAAAGTGGCTGTATGAGTTTGCACTCCCACCAGCAGTGGAGGAGTGTTCCCTTTTCTCCACATCCTCTCCATCATGAACTGTCATTGGTGATTTTGATTTTAGCCATTCTGACAGGAGTAAGATGGTATCTCAGAGTTGTTTTGATTTGCATTTCCCTGATGGCTAAGGATGTTGAACAATTTCTTAAGTGTCTTTTAGCCATTTTAGATTCTTCTACGTACCCCACTTGTTAATTGAATTGTTTGGTGTTTTGGTGGCTAGCTTCTTGAGTTCTTTGTATGTTTTGGTGATCAGCCCTCTGTCAGATGTGGGGTTGGTGAATATCTTTTCCCATTCTGTGGGCTGCCATTTTGTCTTGTTGACTGTGTCCTTTGCCTTACAGAAGCTTCTTAGTTTCAGAGCTCCCATTTATTAATTGTCGATCTCAGTGTCTGTGCTACTGGTGTTATGTTCAGGAAGCGGTCTCCTGCACCAATTTGTTCAAGGGTACCTCCCACTTTCTCTTCTAAGAGGTTCAATGTGGCTGAACTTACGTTGAGGTCTTTGATACATTTGGACCTAAGTTTTGTGCATGGTGATAGACATGGATTTATCTGCAGTTTTCTTCATGCCAGCATCCAGTTATGCCAGCACCATTTGTTGAAGATGCTTTCTTTTTTTCCATTGTATAATGTAAGCTTCTTTGTCAAAAATCAGTTTTTCGTAGGTATGTGGGTTAATATCAGGGTTTTCAATTCGATTCCATTGGTCTACCTGTCTACTTTTGTGCCAATACCAAGCTGTTTTCAGGACTATGGCACTATAATAGAGCTTGAAGTCAGGGAAGGTGATGCCTCCATAAGATGCTTTACTGAACAGGGTTGCTTTGGCTATCTTGGGTCTTTTGTTTTTCCATATAAAGTTGAGTATTGTTCTTTCAAGGACTGTGAAGAATTGTGTTGGGATTTTTATGGAGATTGAATTGGATTGCTTTTGCCAAGATTGCCATTTTTACTATGTTTATCCTATCTATCCAAGAGAGCACTGGAGAGTTTTCCATTTTCTGGAATCTTGTTTGATTAAAGACTCAAAATTCTTACTATACTTGTTTGGTTAGCATTACCCCAAGATGTTTTACGTTGTCTGTGGCTATTGTAAAGGGTGATATTTCTCTGACTTCTTTCTCAGCATGTTTATCATCTGTATATAGTAGGGCTACTGATTTTTTGAGATCATCTTGTATCCTGCCACTTTGCTGAAGGTGTTTATCAGCTGTAGGAGTTCCCTGGTAGAGTTTTTTGGGTCACTTATGTAAACTATCATATCATCTGCAAATAGTAAAAGTTTGACTTCTTTCTTTCCAATTTGTATCCCCTTGATCTCCTTTTGTTGTCTTATTACTCTAGCTAGATCTTCAAGTACAATATTGAAGAGATACGGAGAGAATGAACAGCCTTGTCTTGTTCCTGATTTTAGAGGAATTGCATTGAGTTTTTCTCCATTTATTTTGATGTTGGCTGTTGGTTTATTGTATATTACTTTTATTATGTTTAGGTATGTTCCTGTTGTCCCTGATCTCTCCAACACCCTAATCATGAAGGGTGTTGGATTTTGTAAAAGGCTTTTTCAGCATCTAGGAATGTGATCATGTGGTTTTTCTTCTGCAGTTTGTGTATATGGTGGATTACACTGATAGACTTTCATATATTGAACCATCTCTGCATCCCTGGGATGAAACCTACTTGATCATGGTGGATTATATCTCTGATTCATTCTTGGATTCAATTTGTCAGTATTTTATTGAGTACTTTTGCATCAATGTTCATGAGGGATATTGGTCTGTAGTTCTCTTGCTTAGTTGTGTCTTTTTGGCTTGGTTACCAAGGTAATTGTTGCCTCATAAAAAGAGTTTGGCAATGACCCTTCTGCTTCTATTGTGTGGAACATTTTGCAGAATATTGGTATTAGCTTTTCTTTGAATTTCTGGTAGAATTCTGCACTGAAGCCATCTGGCCCTGGAATTTTTTTTAGTTGGGAGACTTTTGATGACTGCTTCTATTCCCTTAGGGGTTATAGGTCTGTTTAAATTGCTTATCTGTTCCTGATTTAATTTTGGTAAGTGATATCTATCCATAAAATTTTCCATTTCCTTTAGATTTTCAAATTTTGTGGAGTACAGGTTTTCAAAGTATTACCTGAAGTTTCTCTGGATTTCCCCACCATCCATTGTTATGTCCCCCTTTTCATTTCTGATTTTGTTAATTTGCATATTCTCTCTCAGCCTTTTGGTAAGACTGGATAAAAGTTTGTCTACCTTGAAGATTTTCTCAAAGAACCAACTCTTTATTATATTTATTTTTTGTATTGTTTTCTTTGTTTCTACTTTATTGATTTCAGCCCTCAATTTGATTATCATCCTCTGGGATGAATTTGCTTCTTTTTGTTCTAGAACTTTCAGTTGTGCTGTTAATTCTCTAGTGTGACAATCCTCCAGTTTCTTCATATGTGCACTTAGTGCTTTGAATTTTCATCTTAGTACTGCTTTCCAAGTGTCCCATGTCTTGATTCTCATTGAATTCTAGGAAGTCTTTAATTTCTTTATTTCTTCCTTGACCCATGAATGTTGCAATTACATATTGTTCAATTTCCATGAGTTTGTGGGATTTCTGCAATTTAAACCACGGTGGTATGATAAGATACAGGGGGTTATTCCTTTTTTTTAAATTGAGGTTTACTATATTGCCAAGTATGTGGTGGATTTTAGAGAAGATTACATGAGGAACTGGGTATATTCTTTTGTGTTTGTATGGAATGTTCTATAGATGTCTGTTAAACCCAATTGTGTCATAACTTGTTAGTTCTTTTGTTTCTTTGTCAAGTTTCTGTCTGGTGGTCCTGTCTAGTGGTAACAGTGGGGTGTTGAAGTCTCCCACTATAAGTGTGTGAGGTTTTATGTATGATTTGAGTTTTAGTAATGTTTCCTTCATGAATGTGGGTTCCTTTGTTTCGGGAGCATAGATGTTCAGAATTAAGACTTCATCCTGATGGATTTTTCCTGTGATGAATATGAAGTGTCCTTCTTCATCTCTTTTGATTGATTTTAGCTTGAAGTCTAATTTGTTAGGATATTAGGATAGTTACACCAGCTTGTTTTGGGGTCCATTTGATTGGAAAATCATTTCCCAACCCTTAACTCTTAGGTACCATCTGTCTTTGAAGTTGAGGTATGTTTAATGTATGCAGCAGAAGGACTGATTCTGTCTTCATATCCATTCTGTTAGTCTGTGTCTTTTTTTAAATATTTTATTTGAATTAGAAACAAGATTGTTTTACATGTCAATCCCAGTTCCCTCTCCCTCCCCTCCTCTCCTACCATCCCCCCAACTAAAGCCCTACCTCTCACATATCCTTTCTGCTCCCCATAGCCTGTGTCTTTTTATAGGCTAGTTAAGACCATTGATATTGAGGGAAATTAAGAAACATTGTTTTTTAATTCTTGTTTGTTTTGGATTTGTCATTGATGGTGTTATTGCGTATGGATTTACCCTGCTTTTTCTTTTGAGTTTTGGTAAAGTGGGGTTATCTATTACATGTATTTTTATGAGTATAGTTAACTTCCTTAGCGTAGCGTTTTTCCTTCCAGTACTTTCTGTAGGGCTAGATTAGTGGATATTATTGTTTAAATCTGGTTTTGTCATGGAATATCTTGTTTTCTCCATGTACAGTGATTGAAAGCTTTGCCGAGTATAGTAGTCTAGGATAGCATCTGTGGTCTCTTAGTGTTCATAGAATATCTAGCCAGGACCTTCTGGTTTTCAGAGTTTCCATGGAAAAGTCAGGTGTAATTCTGTCAGGTTTGCATTTATATATTACTTAGCCTTTTTCCTTTGCTGCTCTTAATATTCTTTCTTTATTCTGTATGTTTGGGGTTTTGATTATTACGTGGCATGGGGATTTTATTTTGTGGTCCACTTTATTTGGTGTTCTGTAAACTTCCTCTATTTTCGTTGGCATGTCTTTCTTTCTTTAGGTTGGGAAAGTTTTCTTCTATGATTTTGTTGAATATGTTTTCTGCACTTTTGAGGCAGGTTTCTTCACCTTCTTCTCTACTTACTATTCTTAGGTTTGGCCTTTTCACAATATCCCATATTTCCTGGACATTTTGTGTTAGGGATTTGTTGGACTTAAGATTGTCTTTGGTCAATAAATCCATTTCTCCTAGCATATTTTCATGCCTGAGATTCTCTCTTCCATCTCTTGTATTCTGTTGGTTATGCTTGTATCTGTAGTTCCTGATCATTTACCCATCCAGCATTCCCTCAGACTGTGGTTTTTTTTTTTTTATTGTCTTGATTTCACCTTTCAAACCTTGCACTGTTTGAATTGTTTCTTGCAATTTTTGGTTTGTCTTTTCCTCCATTTCTTGAATTTTTTGTTTGTTTTTTCTTCCATTTCTTTAAAGGATATTCTCATTACCTCTTTGAGGATTTCTATCATCTTCATGGTCTCTATCATCTTCATGAAGTTGCTTTTAAGGTCTTTCTCTCCTGCTTCATGTGTGTTGGGATGTTCAGGTCTTGCTGGTGTGGAATCTCTAGACTCTGGTGGTGTCATATTGATTTTTTGTTGTTGAATGTGTTCTAATATTGTTGTCTTCCCATCCCTTCTTTCAGTAGGTGCAGGTGTGGTTTCTTCCTTTCCTGGTGTGTATGGGTCCAAGGATCTCTTTGGTGGGTGCAAGCAAGTCCAATATTCTGATGGCTCTCAAGATGGGTGAACATGGGTGTGAGACACTTCCTCTCCCAGTGGGTGGAGGAGCACCCACCTAGCACTGTGATGTCAGCAGACTCTGCTTGGATTGATCTGCCTGGGAAGAGTGAAACTCTTCCCTGAGTGGGGATGGAACTAGCACAGGGATGTCAGTAGAGTCTGGATTGCTTGGTCCACTGGGGGTGAGTGGACCTGACTGAAGTCCCCAGGCTAAGAAATCCCAGCTACTTCACAGTTTTTTTATAACTCAGCTTTTATTATTATATTATTGGTAAGTGTGTGTGTGTGTGTGTGTGTGTGTGTGTGTGTGTGTTGTGTTTGTGTGTGTGTGTGTGTGTGTGTGTGTGTGTGTGTTTACGTGTGTGCACGCATGTGCATACATTTGAGCGCTCCAGCACATGCCATGCTATGCATGGAAAAGGTCAAAGGACAACTCTCAGGAGTCTTTTCTCTTCTACCCTGGGTTCCAGGAATCAAACTCCAATTTTCAGGCTTGGTATAAAGTACCTTTACCTGCTCTAACCCTTTCACAGTTTTTTTGTTTGTGTGTTTTTTGTTATCTTTTCTTGAATGGCTGAAAAGATCACAGAGTGGCTGAGTAGGAGCATCTTGAAGACTACAATTGATAAATGTGAAAATGCAGAGCACCAGTATGCAAGAAGGTAGGCTGGTACCAGTACTAAACAAAATTAGAAGTCTTGTTTAATAGTCCTTGTGTAGGAGAGGAATGAGGCCCTACCTAAGTCATACATTCAGGCCTTCCGACTGACTCATTGCTACTTTAACAACACCTGTTTATGAAAAGAATATTATCACACACGGACAACATTCACAATGAAGGTTACTAATTTTGCTGGGATTCTTATCTCAGCTCACAAGAGGCTTCAACAAGATCCTGGGATCAAGGGACTGCTTTTCCTTCCCTCGTCCCCTTCATTTTCCCAAGCTTTCTATTCTGCTTCACATAGTACCCGACAGTGATAGTAAGGAATTCCCATATACTAGACTTGGTAGTGCTTGACTGTCTTCTCAGAGTTGGGAGGCTGAAGCCTGAGAGTCCTAAATTCAGTCAGCCTCGGCTACTTAGCAAGATCTTGTAGAAAAACAAACAAACAAACAAAAAAACAAAAGTTCAGCACTGGAGAACAAGCCTCCTGAGGGGCTGAAGAAGGCCGATCTCTCTGCATTGGAGACCAACTTGGCTACATTGTGTGACTGTCTCCAGAACAAAAACAAACAAACAAACAAACAAAACAGAACCAGAGGAAAGAAAAGTAGCACTGTTGATGTAGAATTATAAACCCAAGATGAGCAGGCAGGTACCAAGTTCAAGACAGTCTAAGCTACAGTCAACTTAGGGAGAGCCGATCTAAAGATAAAATGTTTAAAAGGAAAAAAGAAAAGAAAAGAAAAGAAAAGAAAAGAAAAGAAAAGAAAGCACAGGGATATACCTTAGTGATAAATTATTAAAAAAGATTTTGTTTGTGTGTTGTCTTCTGGATGTAATATACAGACTCCGCTGTAGCAGAGCAGAATTGAAGCATGCCGGCAGTTTGAAGCTGACGTGAAATGCTCAGTGGAAAAGATTATACAACGTGCTGGATGCAATCAGGAGTGGTCAAATCCTGAATTCCCTTTGAAGCTACAGAGTGTTGGCTTAACTGGGTGTGGGTATAATAGAGAGGCAAGTCAGCTAGTACTCCAATTTGTGTTCTCCCCTCCACCTTGTTAGGACTCACTTTCAAATGGGGCCACCATTTCTTTCTTTCTTAAATATAATTTCTATTTTATTTTGTGTTTTTCCTTCTGTCCTTATAAAATCACCTCTTCACATGGTCTTTAGTGGAGGTCATGGGCCAACACCAGCAGATCTAGATCGTCTAAACAGCTGAGTGCCTAATATTTCGTTCAATGGTTTGAAGACCTAAGTTCATAATAATTAGAGTAGTTTCAGTAGCATTATGAGGACCCTATTGTGGGGTGGTGAATCTCTTAGAAGTATTGGATATAGCTTGTCTTTGAGCTTTGGTGGGAAAAGGGCAATTCAGCTTCTTCCTATTGCTGGGACCTGTCTTTGGAGTCTTGAACTGCCATGGAAGAAGTCTAAATGAATCTGTCCTGATATGAGGAAAGCTCAAGTCTCACATGAAAGCCTATATTAAGAGGGGCATTCAACATCTTGGGAAGGGCCAGTAAAAAGCCAGCATCAACTACCAGAATGTGAATGCACTTTTCTACAGGCAATTGCAGAACTGAGGCTTCAGATTAGCCTTGACTTCCAGGTGTTTTTAGCGGAAGTTCCAGATATTATGAAGCAGAGACAAACCATTCACTCACATGAACCCTGCCCTCTCCCTATTTCTAACTTGTAGATGCATAATACTCTCTCTCTCTCTCTCTCTCTCTCTCTCTCTCTCTCTCTCTCTGTGTGTGTGTGTGTGTGTGTGTGTGTGTGTGTGTGTGTGTGTGTGTGTGTGTGTCTGTGGTGTATGTTTGTGTTCAAGCAGGGTATAGAAGGGCATGTGTGGAGTCCAGAAGACAGTGTGGAGCTGTCTTCCTTAATCCATCCTCCACTCTACTTTTGGATATGGGGTTTTTCACTGAACTTGAAGAACACTTTATTTCAGTTAGACTGGCTGGCCTGTGAGCCTCTACAATCTGCCTGTATCCACATTCTGGTTCTGGAGTTATAGATGTTTCATATCATGGGAACTTCCACTTGGGTGATGGGGATCTGAACTCAGATCTGCACACTTGCACAATGAATTGCACTTTTTCTATTGAGCTGTCTTCTGAGCCCCTTACACAATGTTTTAAGCTACTGAGTTGCTGCCATTTTTATACAGCAATAATAACCAAAGTGTCATTGAAAGAAATGACATCACCTGATAGAAAAGAGGGACTTCTTAGTGAAATGAGTGTTTTCTTAAGCATCTTAAATTTACAAATTTTCTTTTCCAGCTGAAGCCCTTACTCAAGTTGTTGGGGCTTTTTTGTTATGTTTTTTATTTTTGTTTTTATTTTTGTCATGGATTACATTCAAGTCAGCTATATATTTTCGTGAATTTCTCAGGATTTACAAAGAATTTCTCAGGGCAAGTTCTGCTATCTAATCCCCAAGCCTTTCCAATTCTACCCCTCTCTGAAATCTTTAGTGATGACTCTAGACAAGTGAGATCTTCATTGCCATCTTCTAAGGGGTTTGCTTTATGGCCTGTCTTACTCAATAGACCCAACAAGTCTGGAGCTTAGCTGTGCTTCTTTGTATTGTATTGATTATCCACCTCAGAAGGTTGTAAATAATAGATGTTCAATAAACAATACCAACTAATGTAAATATAGTCACCATATTTTAAAGCTGATTATTTTGTTCTTCAACTTCATAAAATTTGTTCTAGTGTTTTTCTCTCAAAAAGATTTGCATATAAAGATATCATATAAAGCATAGACATATATACATATATATGTATCTTCAAAACTTATCTCTCTTTCTTTCTGTGTTTATGTGTGCAGTTTTCAGATCTTGTGTGTGGTGTGCCTGGATTCAAGCTCTTGGGCTTTGTGCATACTAGGCAAGTGTTCAACCATTGAACTCTACCTGCTGGTCTTATCTTTGTCAATAGAGTACTTTTTTTTATTTTGATTATGCCATCTAAAGAAATATATTTAGGGAATGGTTATGTCCAGGAGAATAATGAAGACCATCATATGTGTTGGAAAAAGCTGGGCCAAATTTGTACTTACTCATACAATTTTCTAAGAATGAAATGGAAATAGAGAGAGGAGAACAACTGACTCAGTGGAAGGCAGTTTGTTAATTAGTAAACAAGCACTGTATACATATTGGGCCTTGTGGCTGTTATTCAAAGGGCAAAGTACGTGAACTGTTCCATCTGTTTCCTAAAATAGTGCCCACTTACACTTCCCTGGGACGTGTGTTTTACCAGCTGTGAGAATTGGGGAGTTCATTTATTGAGAAGAATTAGATAGGAGATGGAGTTAGGAGACTCGGAGAAACATCTCAGAGGCAGCTGAAAGGAGAGAAGCATTTATGGTTCAGGACTTTTAAAGCAGAAGCAATAGTGAGGACAGTTACACAAATCATTCTTCTTAGAAAACTTGCCTTATTGGTATTGAGAAGAGAACCGAGTATGAAGGGGTGAAGATCAATGCCATTTGTTTTTTAGAAGTGTTTAACATGCACGAATTCTAGACAACGATCATCAGATCACCATGTTGGGACTGCATGCCACCGAACTCATGGTCTTTTGTTTATTTGGGTAAGTATTTACTGAGAACAAAACAAGAGTCAGACATTGGTCAAGGTATTAAGAACACAGCAATGGGGCAGGTGAGAGAAGCAGATCACTCTCTGCTGTAGATGAACTTGGGTTTCACTGGTGAACAGACAACAAGCAAGTAATTAGGATTTCAGATTATGAGAAGGACAATGAAGAAATTAAGCCAGAATTGTGGGATTAAAGACTGACATTCAGAAAGAAAATCCTCTCCAAGGTGCCAAAGCAGCTCCAGTGATCCCCCACCTCTAGGGCCCTTAATGGATTTGTGGACCAGACAAAGCCTGCAACTGCACTCATCCTATGAGACATCCTTGAAGTTCTCTGACTGGTCCTGACTTTTTCTGGCCACTTTTGTTATATCCATAAATACTAATGTTGTCTAGTAGCCTGGAGCTGTTCCAGTAGCTTGAGTCTCTCTCAGCTGACACGCCTTGACTGAAATAACCGATCCCTCCAAGCTTGTCCTGATTTATGGTCAGCTTGTTTATTTTTCCTGATTGCTTTAATGCCATTGATATCAGATTCCACTCAACCTTGAATCTTACCTCTTCTGTACTACCATATCTGGAACAATCTGCTTCCTTTCTGAGACAAGTCAAATCTACTTGATTTGTCCCAGGACTTTACCCTTTCTAACTGTTGTGACTTGGACGGAACATGCTGGCAACGTGCTTCACACAAATGTGATTCTAGCAGAACTTGATTTTCCCTTCCCTATGTCAACACCAGGAATTTTGCCAGCATGTCTATTCTCATAAATACTCTATGTTTTTTGTTTGCTTGTTGTTGTTTTTTGTATCCTCCCTCTCCAGTGTTGAGAATCAAGTCTATAGCTTCACACATGCTCAACCACTGAGCTATGTTCTAGCCCCATGGTATCTTGTAAATCTATATTATACTAGAAAGGTTTGCCAACTGAAGGTAAGATTATATTTTAAACGTTTGTTGCAAAAGATCTTAAATGAGATAATTAAATTCTAGGTCTGTTTGTTTGCTAAGAAAACTTCATCAGTTGTTTCAAAAACTGTCAGATGTCCAGGAGGTACACTTGTGGTCAGAGGTGGGGTAAACACAGGCAGATGTGGGGATACCTACCTGGCCAGGACCTTTGATATGAGGCCAGGTTTGTGGTCACACTGGCAAAGTATGTGAAGGGCTCTGTCAAGCAATTTTCATTATATGACAACATACCTACAAAAGGAACTTAATAGAGATAAGGTTTATTTTCCTGACAGTATCATCGGTTTCAGTCCACCTTTGCTACTTCCATTGTTTCTGGGCCTATGGTGAAGAGGCAAATCATGGGCAAACTGATCACCTCATACTGCGCCAAGAATAAGGCAGGCATTAGGAGGTATCAGGGAAAAGTTACATTTTTCCAAGGCATTGACCTACTTTTACACCTAGGCACGCTTCCCTACTGCTCCATAATGTCATATTCTGACATTTTCAAGGGACATGTCCATTGATTAGAGTGGATCCCTCATAAACCACTTTCCACTTGGGGATTGCATCATCTAGCTGGAAGGGAAATCTTTTCACAGAGTTAAAATGTAAATTTTTAATTAAAATATATTTTATCACTTATAATGTCATACATATATATGATTTATCTTGATCATAATCACAGCCAACTACTCCCTTCTACTGATCTAGGGTATTTGCCTTAACACATGCCTCTCTCCTCATGTCCTCCTCTTTTTTATTTCTTTGTTAACCAACTGAGTTCAATTAGAGCTGCCTGCAGACACAGACACATAGGCACCCCACCAGTGGCCACACCCTCAAAGAAAAATGACCCCCTCTTCCCCTAGTACCCATTGGCTACCAACAGATCATCAGTGAGGGGTGGAGCCTCGAAAACTTCTTCTCCATCCATGCTAGAATTATCAACTAGTTTGACCTTGTGCAGACAACTGCTGATTCTGTAAGCTCATGAGTGCAACTACTAGATGTCTAGAAGATAGTAAAGTGTTAACATTTTATCATTTTTTAATATAGTATTTTTCTAATTCTCTGAGAGTTTTATACCGATGTGCAATGCACTTTGACCTGAACTGTCCTCTCTAATTTCCCAGAACGTTCCAAATAGATACTCTGTCTTCTTTAAAAATTTATAAAAATGTAACTCACCAAGTATAATTAATACTGCTTATATATGCATGGGTATGGGTCTATCCATTGGGGTATGGGCTACTAACCAGTGGCCACACCTTCAAATAAAAGTGACTCTCCCTTTCCCATCAATTCCTAATAGCTCCCAAGATAGGGGTGGAGCCTCTGGAAACATTCCACCATCTGTGCTGGAACTTAGGTGGGCTTGCTCTTATGCAGCTTTGTGCTGGTAACCACAGCTGTTGTGAGGTCATGAGTACAGTAGCCATGTCATACCTGGGAGTCTGCATCTCATTGCACTCTGTCCACTCCTTTGCCCTTACAGTCTTTCCACCTACTCTTCCATGATGTTCCCTGAACATTGAGGATGGTGACTCAACACATGAACCTTTGAGGAGGACATATGAAGACAATTTATGTCAATGTATGTTCCAAATAACTTGTTTGAGAATCTCCAAAATTTACTTTAATAGGTAAGGTGAAAAGAGAATTTACTTAAGGGATAAGTGAGAATCTTATTTTATCCAACTACAAATAGTACGATAGAGCCCCATAAATGTTGAAAATCTGCAGAACATTGACTCTCTCTTTCTCTCTCTCTCCTCTTCAGACAATACCATTTCCCTTTTCTGCACTTCTCTCTGTATTAATTTCTTCATGGAGCTGGGCTTCTTCACAAGGTCCTTGGTTTCTGTTCTTGGATAACGAGAATTTGGAGTTGCTATGATGCCATTTGACACAAGCCTGGCCAGATATTGCCACTTCTACATTCTTGACTGATCAGTGAATAAAACTTCAGGTCTCTTAGTTAAAATTCTTATGAAAGATAATCTGATTGAACCAGTGAACTTTGAGTTTATATCCCAAGGTTTCTATGTGGCAAGCATTTGGGGCTGGCGAGTTTATAACCCTGTGGTGTAAATGGTAGCCATGGGTATGTTAAGAGAGGAGTTTTTCTCAGACAGTGGGCAGGGTTAGAAGTCGGGCAGTGATTATATACAGTGAAATTACAGAGGCTTGGTGAAGCTATGAAACTCAGTGATCACCCACAGCTACCATAGAGGCCACTCTTTGGGAAGAGTGGGGCAACAGCTTCATCTTGTGCAGGTCTTGGTAAGTAGTTGCCTAAAATGCAAGTTCCTTTGAATAAATTTTCTTGTCATTACAAGAGCAGAATATAGTTCAAAATTTGTTCATTTTTCCAAAGAGAAATTGTAGTTGTTTGTTTTTTACTCTTTATTCTTTACTCTTTGGGGGACTTGGCACCCAGCTCCCAAATAAATACATGGAAACTTATTCTTTCTTATGAGTTCCTGGCCTTAGCTTGGCTTGTTTATAGACGGCTTTTCTTAAATTATTCCAATAACCTTCCGCCACTGTGCTTTTATCTCTCTCTAGTCTATATGCCTTTCTTTACCTCTTACTCTGAGGCTGGCTGTGTAGCTGGCCCTTGATGTCCTTCTCTCATCCTCCTTTTCTCATTCCCCCATATTCTCTTCCCAGATTTCTCTCCTATTTATTCTCTCTGCCTGCCAGCCACACCTATCCTTTTTCCTACCTAGCTATCTGCCATTCAGCTATTTATTAGACCAATCAGGTGCTTTAGACAGACAAAACAACACAGCTTCACAGAGCTAAACAAATGCAACATAAAAGAATGCAATACATCTTTGCATCATTAAACATATATTTCACAGCATAAACAAATATAACATCTTACATTTCTTCACAAGAGGAAATCTGATGGCACATATGCAAAAGACAAACATTTTGGAAAATATTAGTGCACCAGGATAAGCACAGCCAAATAGGAAGCAATACTGAATAAGGACATGCACCAAAAATAGTTTATAATAAGCCAGAGTGGCAGCCTTTCTTATATTTGTACACACTGATTCTTCTCTCCAGCATGCCCCCTTTTCATAAATCACCTTATTTTTTACAGAATTGTATTTGCTCCTAAAGACCTAGATTAACAATCATGTCTAGAAAGCCTTCTCAGACAGAGTCTATTTTGATAGTCTTATATGATCATCCTTCTTTTTGGTCACAGATAATTGAAATGCAAGTCTATATGAGCAAGAATCTCATTTAATTCTTCCTTGAACTTTCAACAACATCTATTACAAAATTTACATGGATTTTAATTTAATATTTATGTTCAAAATCAAATAACCAAGTACACTGGCTAACAGTCTCACTATATCCAGGAAGAAAGGCAAAAATCTATGGATCAGGTCACAAGGTCAACGGTTCACATAACTTTTAAGACATCCACAATGTGATCTCTTGTATTATCTCCACAATTATTTCTCTCAATTAACAGATATATCTTTAAGATTCTTATATCTATATTACCAGTGCTTTTATGTAGCTGCATCAAAATAATAAAACATGAAAAGCAACTCTCATTTTTCTTTGCCACACATTAATTATAAATGTAATGTAATAAAGTCAAAAGTGGGGCTGGAGTAATGGCTCAGTCCCAAATGCTTATAAGCAAGGGGACCTGAGTTCAGATCCCTGGCACTCACTCAAAAAAGCCAGTAGTGTAGTGATATGTGTCTGTATTCCTAGCACTGGTATAGTGGAGACAGAAGGACCTCTGGGGCTTTGCTGGACAACCACCCTAGCCAATTGGTGAGCTCTAGGTCCAGTGAGAAACACTACCTCAAAAAACAAAAAACAAGGTAGACAGCAATAGAGAAAAAAATGCTAAATGTTGACCTCTGGCCTCCATGCCCACATTAATGTTCACCTACCTATCACCCTTCTAAATGTACATATTATATTTGATAAAAATATTTTTAGAAGAGTAGCATGTTTTAAAGAATCTGCAAATAGAGAAAATTATAAAACACATATTAAGCAATCACTCACCAAAGATAATCTGGACAAGGCAACTTATTTAAGAAATTAAATTTTTATAAGTATATCAAAAGAGTAAATTATAGCCCCAGCACTTGGGAGGCAGAGGCAGGTGGATCTCTGTGAGTTTGAGGCCAGACTAATCTACAGAGTGAGTTCCAGGACATGCAAGGCTACACTGAGAAACCCTGTCTGGAAAAAACAACAAAAAAGTAAATTAAATGATAAAGGATTTGACAGTCTTGCAGGGTTTGGATTGTAGTAATCTGTTTAACAAATATGTATTATATCCACACAAAATTCCAGGCAGGAGCAAATAAGATAAACTCAGCCTCTGCCTCCACATGGTGTCTAGAAATTCACAAAGTATTAGAAGTCATACAAGCCTTTTGGGTGAGGCAGGACATTTCTGGGTCCAGTTGGGCTTAATCCAAGAATCTGGGGGTGTCAGACACAGAAACAAAGGATTGACTTGAGATAGTGGTTCCAGTGAAGATTAAAGACATGAACACTCTATGAGTAAGTAAGACAGAAGTAAGGTTTTTTCATGAGAATTGCAGAAAAGTGAGAAATTGAGAAAAACTAAAACTCCTGAGAGTAGAAGGGGTGCCTAAAAGAGGGAGAAAAAACCCAAGAAGTTTTGTTTTGCTTGTCTTACATTTTTATGGGGCTATTATAGAAACTGGATAAAGGCTGGGTTAACTACTATGAGATTGTTAGTTCTCTGCATTAGAATGGAGCCAAAGGAGGGCACACACATTCTATGCCCTCTTGGCCTGACCAGGAAGACCACTGCCATTTGTTCATACTCAATTCACTCAGTTAGGAGTGGTCAACATTTCCCTCTATCTCTTGACTTTTGTTTTTTAGCAGCTGTTATAGCTACTCTTGGTTGTCAACTTGACTACATTGGAAATGAACTACAGTCCAGAAATGGAGGTCACACTAAGAGAGATTTTTCCCTTGGTCTGAATCCACTTCTAGACTGGACCTTTGAGGTAGGAAAGACACACATCTTTAATCCAGATCTTGATTTGGGAGGACATGCCTTTAATCTGGGCCATACCTTATGCTGGAAGCCTATATAGGGACATGGAAAAAGAAGGAAGCTTTTGCTCTATGGCTGCCTGCTTTCACCTTGGTAGCAAGTCCATTCCTTCACTGGCACTAAAGACTACTTCTTTGGGATTCCAGTGTCTACTGAAGACCAGCTGAGATATCCAGCCTTGTGGATTGAGAGACTTTGGGATTCTTGGACTTTGCACTCATAACCAACCATTGGTGGTGGATTAGTTGGACCACAGCCTGTTAGTGATTCTAATAAATCCCCTTTCTATATACAGAAAAAGAGATTCATTTTATACGTTCTGCTACTCTTGAGAACCTTGACTATTCCTGACTAACACAGCAGCTGACCTTGACTACCTGCTGGCTTTTAGCTGTGTCTGGCACTGCCTTTATCCACTGTGCAGGTGCCTTGCTGATGGTTAATTAAACTAAGCTCTCTTTGTTCTCATACTTACATAACCAACTTGTACCTTGACCACAGCAGAGAGCTAACTCTATCACAGCCACCAGGCTGTAAATGCAGTCTTGTCTATAAACCCAGCACTTGATAGATAGAAACAGGAGGACGAGAATCTTTGGTTTGTTTGTTTTTTCGAGACAGGGTTTCTCTGTGTAGCTTTGTAGACTAGCCTGGTCTTGAACTCACAGAGATCCGACTGCCTCTGCCTCCAAACTGCTGGTATTAATGGCGTGTGCCACTATTGCCCGGCTGAAGGATGAGAATCTTAAGACTGCCCCAGTATTGACTTCAAGGTTAGTCTAGGTTACATAAAATCCTATGACTGTGAAACCCCCAAAACCTAAAAAGAAAGAGAAAGAGAAGAACAGGAGTAAGAAGGAAGGAAAGGAGGGAGAGACAGGAAGAGGAGGAGGGTTATTTTTCTTGACTTTGTCTATAAGGATATTTCCAGACAGGAATGGCTTGCGGGTTCATGAGCTTAGTGGGGAAGACATAGTTTGAATGGGAGAGAGTATCATCCTTGGAGGTCAACAGAACAGAAAATGCAAGAAGTGCAAACTTCTTTCTGATTCTTCCTCACTGAAGAAGGTTTTTTTTTTTTTCTCCTGCTACTGTGACTGTATGAGTCAATTTCCTAATCTCTCTTTCTCTCTCTCTCTCTCTCTCTCTCTCTCTCTCTCTCTCTCTCTCTGTGTGTGTGTGTGTGTGTGTGTGTGTATATGTGTGTTACTCATTCTGATTCTCTGAAGACCCCTGATGCAGTGAAGAAAAATAAGACACAGTTTTGTAAGATACAGTTGCTTCAGTTTATTATCAACACTTATTTATTTACTTACTTATTTGAAACAGGGTCTCACTGTCTCACGGTATAGCCCTGGCTGCCCTGGAACTCACTATGTCAACCAAGCTGGCCTTAACGTCCCAGAGATCCACCTGCCTCTACTGCCCAAGTGCCTATTATCAACTCTTAAGTCTAATACCCTTGATAGTATTGTGTCTTACCTGACAATAAGCAGAAGAGAGTTGCTCAGAGGCAGGTATCTCAGCTAATTTCTCTGCTTTGGGAGGAGGCCTGAAGGAAGCAACAGATTGTCTTGAGTGGCACTGCCAAGTAGAGAGTTGAGGCTTTCACTGGCTGTAGAGCACAAGAACACTAGGAAAGGTTAGAAATGATAGAAGCACTCAAGTGAATAATGGATGTGAAGCAAAGCTGTCTGTACTCATTAGCACACATGGAAGAGGAAACTTCAGGCATAGTGGACTGCAGGCAGGTTGATGCAGTTAGCACAGTGCTGGGCAATTTGGTGTTTGATTGGGAATGGAAGCTGTCTTGTTCACTATAGGATGTTTAGTACCACCGTCTAGATGGCAATCAAAACCACCTTCCTAAAAAATCATCACACACACACACACACACACACACACACACACACACACACACACACACTCCAAAACTTCAAGGCATCACTGAATTTCTCTGCAAAGCAAAGTTGTCCCAGATTGAGAATCACTGCATTAGTGTACTTGTTTTCTCGATATTGTTAAACATCCAGTTATGTCCCAAGATTTAGTGACTTAGAACTATAACAAAGTCATTCCATTAATTTCATTGTTCTGAGGGTCAGGCATGTGAAGACCTTAACTGAGTGGTTTTGGTTTCATATCTGTGTGAGGCTGTAGTCAAGATGATATCCTTTGAAGTACTGAAGGATCTGCTTCTCTATGTCACTCAATTGGCAAGGGGCCTAGGTCCTTCCTGGTCTCAGACAAGATGCCATAGTTTCTTACATGTAGGTCCCTTCTCAAGGACCCTAGTATGTACTTGCCTCTTGCTAATGATCTGAGGGGGCAGGGGCATGCCTTTTGTAAAAGGCTTTTCTTTTAGGCCACTAAATAGCTCCCAAATCATGACACGGAGACTTATTATTAATTGCAAATGCTCAGCTTGGCTTAGGCCCATTTCTGGCTAGCTCCTGTAACTGAAATTAACCTGTTCCTCTTTATCCACCTTTTGCTTCAGGGCTTTTAACTTTCTGTATGTTTTACTCTGTATCTACCAGCTGCCAGCTGTCTGGCTTCTTGCTGTGGTAGTCTCTTCATTCTCTCCTTCTCTCTCATTCCTCTGAGCCCTTATTACTCCTCCTATTTATTCTCTCTCCCCAACAGCCCCTTCTCTCCTTTTTCTGCCTAACTACTGGCTGTTCAGCTCTAGACCAATCAGATGCCTTAGGCAGGCAAGGTGAAACAGATGCAACACAACACATCTTTACATAATTAAACAAGTGCAGCATAAACAAAAGTACACACTTTTACATAGCTAAAGTAATATTCTGCAGCATAAACACAGATAACACATCTTTGCCTAGTTAAAATATCCCACAACACTTTTTCATGACCCAGTATCAGAAATGACAGTTCAGCTTTGTTACATATGTTAGAACCTAGTTGCTAACTGTGGGCCATACTGGAAGAGAATTAGGCTTTAGTTTTCAAGGAAAGAAGTTAACACATTTTTTAAAGACCACTGCAGTTGGAGAAAAGTCCTTTAGCAAATAGAATGGAGAGTACCGTGAGCTACTTAGAGAAAATAATTAGTTTATCATTCTAAAACAAATGCTAGATGATTGTTTAATGAAACAGTTAAGTTGTTAAGCAAGTAGAAAACAGACACACAGATTATATATTGTTAGGATGAAATGGATGTGCAAAATGGAAAAGAAAACAAAAACAAAAAAGACAAACGTTTCACCTAAATCAGTATCTATATAATATGAAGTGGCAGAGAATAGTTCTGGAAGAAAGTACACATTTGCTCACATGGAATGAACTGTGATCACTTGGGCATAGTAATCTCATGTGGGAAAACTGGTAATATTACAGCAGCAGTAGTTTGTTGACTAGCCTATGTGTTAAGTGGCTGTAAGTATTGCAACAAATTATTTATTTATTTTTTTACTATGTCATGTAGTTATCACTATACCAATTTTCTAGCTTAGGTACAATCAGATCAAGAAATTCGAGGCTTGTGGTGGCAACCAGGCTGGCCCATGCAATTAGGCAGCATAGGTGCAACGGTTCTGGCTCACAATACTTTCAGAGCCTGGAAAATCAGTTTCCACCCTACAGAGATTGGAGAAAAATGTAAATATCAAATATAATACTTTAAAGTATTATGTCAACACGTTTTCCATGGACCAATGCAACAAGAAAATAGAGTTTACAGTGGTTTTTGTTTATTTGTTTCAATGAAAGAAAAGACCTCACAGGTAGTTTCTAAAGTCCTGGAAATGAGAATTCATCTGCAGTAGCAGAGCTGTGTTTTGATCCCAGCAATGTGTCACCTGAGCCTACATTCTTCCTGCAAGGCACTTTGCCAGTGTGTTTCAAAAGGTCTAAACTTATTCATCCTCTGTGATTACTTTAGAGGAGTTAACTGAGACAGTAACCAAGGACATGGGAAATGATTGATGAAAAGATACTAAGAAATATTCAATAAATATTCAGTAAAAACAAATAATTGCTATTATGTGTCAATTTAGGGATAGGAGAACCCTAGGGACTTCTTATAGGGCCACAGGCAAAGTAGAAGGTCTGAGGCACTGGAGGAGTGAAGCAGTGAGGCAAATCAAGAGGCTCTGGAGGAAGGCAGCCCCATGAAGGGTGTTTTGAAGCAGCTACTGCATTTATTTAAAGAGATCTTATAGTAAAAATGCAGGGCATGTTAAGGCAATACTGTTTAAACACTGAGCCAAGTGAGCACATTCAGTGATCTACAAATAGTACAAACAGCATATGAGCTTGAAGGTGCTTTGAAAAGCAGTGTCCTAAAAGCTGAGGAGCCATTGAATGTAATCAGTAGAGTGATGTGATGGGTGGTGTCCACTGGAGACTTGGCAGGATCTAGACTCACCTGGGAGATGGGCCTCTGACATTGCTTGTGTTCTTGGTTATGTTAACTGAGGTGGGAAGACCAGTCTTAAGTGTGGGCAGAGCCATTTCATGGGCAGGGGATCCTGGACTACATACAATGAAGAAGCACGATGAACATGCCTTTTTCCCTCTGCTTCCTGACCTGTGATTTATTATGACCAGCTGCTTCAAGCTCCTGCCACCAGATATCTACCAGCCAGAATAAACCCTTTTTGCTTAAGCTGTTTCTGTCAGCATTTTACCACAGCAAGAGGAAGAGAATGAAGACAAGTCAAATTGCCATGTACATTTTTGAGTAATTTTTGTGCATCATGTGCAGATGCACTGAACTTCTATGTGAGGTTGGGGGCAGTAACTAATGTACCGGAGTAGAAGCCAATGTACATTTGTTCATTCAAAAGGTATTCACTGAGTCCTACAAATACTCATGAATTCTTAGTGTTCTTGATATTCTGTTCTCTCAAAACGTACAAGTACAACGACAACCAAGAGTGAATCAGAAAGGTGGTTTAAGGTCCACAAAAAATTTGGGGCAGAAGTCTTAAAAGGTGATTATGTTGAGAAGTTGTTACCTCTGGGGCATTTGAAGGTATTCTAAAGTATCACAGACAACAGTGGAGAGGTCTTTGAGGCGAAGCCAGGATTTCTGAATCTTTAAAACAAGTGAATTAGTAAGCTCGGGGTGGGTGTAAGTAATTTGTAGGGCCTAGGTGAGTTGTTTGGCTAACTGTACAATGCTGAAGAACTCTGATCTCTTTCTGAAGTAGACTAGTAGGCCATATGGTAAGTAGTCAGCACTGACTTGCATCTGCAGTGTGACCTTTCTCGCAAGAGCAACGTAAATTACCAACAGAGCTTTTTCTAACCAGTTGACTCATTGTGTAATGGAGTCAAGAGAAGCTACCTTTCAGGATTGCTGTGCGGATTAGCTACAGGGACACGGATACTTGACTTGGCTCAATCATCAGCAGCTTTGTTACTGGGCCAGCATGCTGCCAAGGGGGAAGGGAACAATTTGATTTCCAGCACAAATGCAAGTCTTTTCAACCATTTGCTAATGGACCCTAAATCAAATGTTAAGCGAGGTCAAGGAGTGTTCACTCACATCCTACTTTAGCTGTGAAGTGCCGGAGTAAGCACATGAGTGACCGCAGGATCTTCCCTGAGGTTGTGCACGAGGCTCTGCAGCTGACTGAACAGGCCAGGTAAGCTGTAAGCTTCCAGCTTCCAAAGCCACCACCGGCTTCCCGGGGGGCCGCCCCGCCCCCTTTCCGGCTCGGGACCCGCCCCTTCCCTCTTATTGGTTGGCTTGAGTCTCCGCTCGACCGTCGCGAAGACCCGGAGGAGCGGACTAGTCCTCAGGAGGGCTCGGCGGGCGCTCGCTGCGCATGCCCGAGGGCAGCTGGATTCCGAGTCTGGACTAGAGGCTCGGAGCGGCCCCGGCGGGGAGGCGCGCCTGTGCGCGGCACCGGCGTCGCGACTACGCTGCGCGTTCCCGAGAAAGGGAGGTGTGGGCCGGGGTGGGGTGGGGGGAGGGCCGGGTGTCGGCGCGCTTGGCGTGCGGGATCCGGGTGGCTGCGGGCGGCCTGGGCTGCCCGGCCGACGCCTGCTGCGAGATGGCGATCTTGGGCGCGGAGGGCTGAGGAGGCGCCGCCGCGGTGGCCGCGGGCCCCGGGAGCCACAGCTTCGCGCGGGTAAGCACGGTGGGACGCAGGAGGGAGCCTGGAGGGCGGCCGGGCCGGAGTTCGCTGGGGTGGGGTCGCCGGGCTTGCCCCGGGCTGGCCCTGGCACCGGCCTGTGCGGGTGACACCGGAGCCAGGCGAAGTGTCTCGGTGACTGCAGTGCTCAGCCGCCTAGCCGGCGGCTCGCTGGCGTTCCTGCTTCCCTGCCTCAGAACTGCTGCCCTGACTTTCACCCGGATCCCACCGGCGCGAGCCGGGACGCCAGCCTCAGAACATCCTATTCTGACATGTTTTTAGCATTCAGGCTTTCTCTCTGACTCCGCATCTCGTCCCACCAGCACCCCCAGTTGCTACCTTTGGTGACCTGGTAGGTTCAAGTGACCTTGCAAAATTTTTCTAATCCTCATCTTGTGATTTCGGCCCTTTTCTTTAAATCTTCTTTTAAAATTGAAGTGTTTGTTAGGATTGGTACTTTGCCCATCGCCCTTTCAGTCTTTAAATGATCAGTTTTGTGTGCTTAAAGACTGTGTGTCCCTTCCCTTTACTCATCGGTTTGGAGTTGAAGTTCCTCTGCTTTAAGCGGTCATAAGAAACCTTTATTACCAAAAGGAAGGTGTATCTATTACAGTTTTGAAATATTTTACTCTTCCACAATGAAATAATTCATAGCTGTCCGGGTTTTTTTCTATTAGATTTTTATCTTTTTGTGTGTAGTAAGATTGAATTTCTATTCTTAAAATGCTGCAAAAAATATGGTGTTTTTTTTGTTGTTGTTTTTGTTTCTGTTTTCTCATGAAATACCCCTTTCACAGTTGTCTGTAGGATTCTGTACGTTTATGCTTGTGTACAAATCCACTTGACATGTCTCACCATGTCAAGTGTTTGTAACTGTTAGTAACACTCACCTTTTTAAAAAAGACATTCTTTGATTTATCTGGCTTGCTTTAGCCATGAAGCAATATACTTTGACTGAAAATTACCACTTTTTAATAACTAGTTAACATTTAAAATTCAAAGTATAGTGCCAGGTGTTGGGAGCTGTTGAAATTGAGATGTGTAAAGAATGTGGCTTAGTTCTTTGAGACATAGATTATTAACATTTTCAAATAGTTCTTCACATAACATATAAAGCTGCTTTTAAGACACTGTGCTTTTGAAACCCAGGATATGGCTGGTCAGGTCTCTTGCCTTCAAAGAGATGTAATCTCCTCAGTTGCCTGAAATTTCTTTTACATCCTTGCACAGTTATTAAGCATTAACTGTGTGACAGTGTGAGGTTATTTTGGGGTATATATGGATGTAATGATTAGCAGCTTCTGTCTTTACAGCCTAGGGAAGGAAGGTATGCATGTTATATTTACACACAAATGCTCCTTTTATGTATGTGTGAAATGGCAGGATCTCATTATGTAGCCGGATTTGGCCTTGAACTTGCCATCTTTCTGCCTCAGACCTGAGCTCACAGGCCTATGCCCCCATGCCCAGAATACTTTTGTGTGTGTGTGTGTGTGTGTGTGTGTGTGTGTGTGTGTGTGTTTGTATGTGTGTGTGTGTGTCTATCTGTCTGTCTGTCTGTGTGTGTCTGTGTGTGTTTCATAAATATAAACATTCTCTCAATTCAAGTTCAGAAATGAGTTAGGGGCTTCTCGTTTTGAAGTTGCTGGGTTGAAGGGTGACTTGATTTTTCATAAACAGGGAACGGTAATTCAAGAAGGATCTAAGAGGATTTGGATGAAACCTAAATGATCTTTACTTAGGATATAGGGTAAGAAAGCTTGAAATAAAAAACCTAGACCAGTAACAAAACTTATTTTTTGTTTTCTCTAGTTGTTTCTTTGTTTGTTTGTTTTTTGACAAGGCTTTGCTATGTAGCCATGACTGGCCTGGAACTTGCTTGCTGTGTAGACCAGGTTGGTCTTGAACTCATAGAGATCCAACTCCCTCTGCTTTCAGAGCCCTGGAAAGGGGTGTGCCACCACTTTGAACTTAAGAGTATGGTTAATGTCAGACTAATGACTAGGTTAGTAGGCAGTCAGGAGTCCACATGATTTTGGGGTGGGGAGTGAAACAATTTAAACCTTCTTTAGAAGAATTAATTGTGTAGTATGAATTGAGGGAGGAAGAACCTGAAGATTCATAAACCTCAAGATTTCCATCGTCATGGGTAGCAAGGGTCTGAACACATGGAAAGGACAGAGAAAGGAGGATAGAATTTGGTGATCAGGTGAATGAAGACAGTTAAATAATTGGCAACATGACTCAGTGGGTAAAGGACTTTCTGTCAAGCCTGATGACCTAATTTGGGTAATAGTAAGGCAATCTACTCCCAAAAGTTGTTCTCCAATCTTCATACCTACACAGTGACAAAAGCACAGCATCTTCTTCCCTACACAAAAGGCAGAGTTTTGCTATGTAGCTCTGGCTGTCCTGGAACTCACTCCTGTAGACAAGGCTGTCACTGAACTCACAGAGATCTGCCTGCCTCTGCTTCCTGAGTGCTGGCATTAAAGGTGTGCACCAATACGCTCAGCTAAAGTAACTTTTTAAGACAGTTAAAATGAAGGTTCTGATTCAGGTCTTTAGAGAGATAAGTGGTAGCACAGATGTGTTATCCTTAGTACTGGTGCATAAGGTTCAGACTCCTTTGGGGATTAATAATCCTATTTGAAACTAAAGGAATCTGTTGGCCATATGCACCCATGCTTTGTGGATGTGATTTTAGGAGAATCCGTGGATTATCTAAAGCTCCTATATGAAACCCATGGGCCATGTATTGTGCTGGGGGCAGCTTTCAGAATTACTGCAAAGTTAATGACCCTGACTGTAGAAGTATATTGTGCAAGTACCTAGAGACAGAATGATGCACTGTGCTGTAGCTCACACTTTCTATCTGTAACATTGCCTTTTGTCTGTTATATTATGGAGCAAACTTGCCTAAGAGTTTAGATGTCTATCACAAGTCTAGTCGCAAGTTGTAAAATAGAATATGGAGTTTGTTGACAGTGGAGGTTGTCTTCCTTCCTTCCCTCCCTCCCTCCCTCTCTCCCTCCCTCCCCTCTCCCTCCCTCTCCCTCCCTCCTCCCTCCCTCCTTCCTTCCTTCCTTTCTTCCTTTGTATGAAGAGAACATAACTGATTTGCTGTTGATTGGATATAGTTAATGTCTTTTAAGTGTGGATTCCAGGAGATTCCTTCCAGTTAAAGTTTTGTGATTCTTGGCGCTTAGGTTTTCATTGGAGCATCTGTACTCATCTTTCCTTCTGTACACTTGAGAACTAGTGAGACTGAGGGATGATATGGGTGGTAGAGAACAGATAGCAGTATCAGTTCAGATATGGTCTGTATGGCTGTCAGTTAGGAATCAGGGAAGAGGTGGTGGAGGCACCACCAGTGGAAGAAGAGACTTGGAGAGCATCTTAGTCTTTTCTATTCCTTACATAGGAGTATGCTGTCCTTCATTCAGGAGGCTGTATGTGACAAAAGAAATGAAATAGGGATTCATTTTCAGTGAATTTTCTGAAAAATATTAAGTAGCTAATTCTCACTATGGTGGTTACAGCATAGTTTGTTTAGTTGGCTTCTCTGCATCCATATAAGATTGTTTCTCTGGTGGGAGAGATCATGATCATCTTCCTGTTATTAGTTGGTTTCCTCTCTAACTCTAAGCTTTGACTTCATAATTTTTACACAGGGTCTCACTATTGAACCCTGGCTGGCCTGGAATTCCCTGTGTGGACCTTGAACTCACAGAGCTCTGCCTTTGCCTCTCAAGTGCTGACACCAAAGGCCTGTGTCAGCGTACCTGGCAAAATCATTTTACTTTTTTATAGATGTCTGATATAATTATAATGAACAGTGGGAAACCCAGTAAATTGCCTATTGTAAATGGTATTCAAGGAGCTAATCCCTAATACAAGTGGAAGACTGTCTGGCAAAAACACACATGGATTTTCTTATTTGCTGATATGGAGACAATATCTCATGGCACAAACATGGTATTTTTCATTCTTTTTATGATAGTTTTTACACTTTATCATGTGATTCTTGTGACATTTGAGAATTAGGTGGGTAGAGAGGAAACCATGATGTTCTAATCTAGATGGTTCACTGAAGTTTTAAAGGTTAAGTGTCCTGCATGACTAGTTAGTAGATTAGAATTAGAACTAAAACCTACATTCTTTTCTTAATTCAGTATTTTTTCCACCAAATTTTCTGATTCTTTGCCTACGGTGGAACTTTGAAGTTGTAGTGTGTACCTGTTGGAAGTGTTTGTTGCTTTCTTTGTATTGACATTGGTAACCTCATTTGATGTGACTACTGGTTGGTAATTTGGAAATTTATAAATATTTTATCCCCAAATAGTTAACCTCTAGTCCAGGATAAGGCAAAGATATAAGATGGATATTCTCTTTGGAAGAAACATGGGCAAAATGTTGACATTAATTTACCTTGGAAAATTTGTTGTTTTTTTATTTCTGTTTTTGAAGATGGAGTTTGATTATCTTATATAAAAGCATAGCCTTGAAAAAGTTTTATCTATTTATTTGTGTGTGTGTGTGTGTGTGTGTGTGTGTGTGTGTGTGTGTGTGTGTGGCACAGAAGTCAGAATCTTATTTCAAAGTGATATTTTAATGTTCTATGATTTTTACTATTATATACCTAACTTTATATGTCACCCCTTCACTTCGAATTAATATATAAACGTTTTTAGTGTTGCAGATTGTTCTTAAAGCAATGTCAGATGATTTCTAAGTTATAGTGAAGAATAGTATGTGTCGATTTGGCCTGGACATTTCCTAAGTGTACTATTCATTTACAGCACAACTGTATGTTACTGTATGTCAGACATAGTGCTAGCTTCTGGGGTTTTGAGACAATACATTCGAAGACTATTCTCTAGAATTTAGAGCTCATTAGAGTCTTTGGCATCAAGAAGAGCATAGACCTTATCTGCTGTTGTTGGGAAAGTAAGATTAATGACACCCCTTCTTTTCCTGTGGTATTTGGGCAAGTTATGCAGAAACACTGGGAGCCCAGTAGTATTGTTTGAGCAATCTATTGCTCTTTAACAAACAACCCTAAAACCAAGAGACTGAAAGATACTGTCTTATTTGCTTACAGTTGTCCCTCTTGGGCATTTTCTGGCTTTGTTCATCCTCACTAAATTGGCTGTATTCAACTGGACTTCCAGCTGGGGCAGTGTGCACTCTACCTTTATAGTCCTTTATCTCCATGTGGCCTTCACAACAGGGTTGTGAGCTTTTCCTTGTAGTTTAGGGCTCTGAAGAGTACAAAAGCTCAAGGAACCAGGGCTTCTTAAGGGACTGTGTTCCTGGGACTGGCACAAAATCAGCTCTGCCTCATGCTGGTGAAATCACGGGTTTGGCTTATATTGAAACAAGGAGCTACTACTACTACACATGCACTTGGAGCCATTACCTAGTAATGGATTGTGGCAGAGTTTGCATAAGAACAGCATCAATTATGTTATGTAAAGACACGTCTTCTAGAAGACTGTTTGTGGAAGCTGAAGCTTACACTGCCTACTGATTTCTCCAATCAAAACTTTGAGCTGGGCCTGCCAGAGGGCAAGTAAGTGTAAATGACTGTTTGTTTGGCTTACTGCACAGATAGGTAGAAGGCTTTGGTTCTGTCCTTGGTTAGAAATGCAAAAGCGCTGTGTGGTAGTTAATAACTTGTCTGAATCTAGAATCACGCCTTTGGGTGTGTCTGGCCTTGTTCTTCAAAGTTTTAGCTGTAGAGGGAAGACATTGTGTGCTCCACCATTCCAGGGTCTGGAGTTGTGGACTGACTAAAAAGGAGAAAGTAGCTGAGCACCAGCTTTCTGCCTCCTGACTTTGGGTGCAATGTGACCAGCTGGTGCCTGTTCCTGATACCTGATTTCCCTGCTGTGAAGGACTGCCCCAAACAGATCCTTCTTTTCCTAATTTGCTTTTGTCAGGCATTTTGTCCCCCAAATGAGAAAAGTAACCAATAGAACCTAGAATGTAGCTCACTCAGAGAATGCCTGCCTGACATATATGAATCCAGAGGTTCACAGAAGTGAGGTGCTCTGCAGTTACATCTGGCATGCTAGGGTAGCAGGGAGATTCACAGCTTCTATTTGAGGACAATGGGGTTTAAGAAAGTGCAGGCCCCATGACTCCAGATTGATTCAGAGAAAAGATTTACCCAGGGTCATGTGTTGGTCAGACAGTACCCCATGTAGAGAGTGATCTGTGGTAAGCAGAGGCCTATCATTTCACCCCTTGTGATTAAATGTGAGACCCAAGGGAGCAGAGTTGCCTGATCATTCTTGAACAACAATAGATCTGTACCTCACAGATCTATTTTTTGTTTGAAATATCTTCAAAGAGGTTGGTATGAACCTTTCCAATGGAGAGAATACACCATAGGATCCTAGAGTTTACTGGAGGCTTCTGAAGGACTGAAGCCAGTAGGCAGGCTGTGTTGCATTCTTCCTGGTACAGGTGATCAATTGCTGGCTGGCTTTCTCTCATGATTTTGACCCTGCAGGTACTTTGTCTTAGTTTCTTTGTGTCTTTTCTATATTGTTCAAATTAGCTACTAAGTAATGGCATGATTAACTGAGGTGAAAGAAGTGAATGTTTAGTTTTTATTACTTTGTATCTTAGGAGATTAATGAGGTAATGCATTTAATTGAAACAATTATACTCAAAACCTGCCCCTGCAGCCTATAGCAAATAATCTTGCAGATTTCTGAAAGTAGTACATTGAAGATCTTGGTTTGGTGATTGAGTGTGCTGAGAAACATGATTTAGGAAAGGCTGGCTTGCAGGCGGGATGGGTGGAATTTTCTTAAGGTGTTTCTTGGCATTTTTTCTGTCCCTTAATTACACAAATAGTTAAAAAATGTCCCAGCAGTAACAGAATTGCTAGTATTGTAGCTTTGTTTCAATAAAGAAAACAAGTTTTTTTGGATAGCTGTTTAGTACTCTGGTAATTATTAAGGTGGGTGGAAGCAAAAGTTGAGTCCTGACTTGAAGTAGGATACTTTGGCATAAATCCATTCTAACTTGCCAATATGCTTTACTCTTTGTATGCTATAAGTTAGAGTGGGAAGAATTAGTTAAGTGAGCCTTCTCTCTGTAAAAAGTTAAATCAGGCATGGTCGTTTACTCAGAGGTCAAGGCAGGAGGATTTCCAGTTTGAGGGCAGTGTGATACACACACACACACACACACACACACACACACACAGAGCCATATCTGAAAAAAAAAAAAAATTAACAGCAAAACAGCACAAAGGAGGCAAAGTGAATTGCTTCCATTGTTCAGCCTTTAAGAACAGAAACTCTCTTGACCTAGGAGTTTTTTGTTTGTTTTATTTTTGAGACAGTTTTTTGTTTGTTTGTTTGTTTGTTTGTTTTTTGTAACAGCCCTTACTGTCTTGGAACTTACTTTGTAGACCAGGTTGGCCTGGAACTCACAGAAATCTGCCTGCCTCTGCCTCCTGAGTGGTGGGATCAAAGGAATGCCTGCCTTTGACCTAGGAGTTAAGAGCCATGTCTAGGCAGACCTGTCTTCTATCTGTGCTGTTTACTTGTGGTGCTGCATCAATTCCTTTATTTGCAAAATGGAAAGAGTGTCTTCATTTGGGGTTTTAATTGAGAGAATATGTATAAAGTAGAGATCATAGTAGCTTCAGTATTATAAGCCCATACTTTTTTTTTTTTTTTTTTTTTTTTTTTTTTTTTTTGAGACAGGTTTTCTCTGTGTAGCTTTGGAGCCTATCCTGGCACTCACTCTGGAGACCAGGCTGGCCTTGAACTCATAGAGTTCCGCCTGCCTCTGCCTGCAGAGTGCTGGGATTAAAGGCGTGTGCCACCAATGCCCGGCCCCAAGCCCATACATTTTTATTACTTTTAATTAAGTATTAATTGGCAATTCAGACCAGTATGTAGTTTACTGTGGCCACTCATTTTGTTAATGACAATGAGTGGTTAGTTTTGGTGCATACAATAGTGAAAATCAAATCTGTCCTCTCAGTTGAACAAATAAATTATTAAAAGAGTAAGGATTATACTGGGAAAGATCCCCACTCAACAAACTGACTGGTGGTACATCAGTTGGCAGTGATTAAGGCTGTACAAGCTAGGGGCCAAAAATTGTTAACATCATCATTAGGTTAAATGTGGTATGGACTTGTTGGTCAAGATTTAGCCTCTGCCCAACAGTTATGAGGTGTGGGGTGGGAGTGTTTGCTAAGCATATAGGTTATTACTGTCTTTCAGGGCCCTTGGATATATGGTCCCTAGAAGGTTTGTCACCTTAGTAAACCTCTCAGATGATGTTATCCATGTTAATTTGATTTAACTATTGACAGAAACTGTTTCTCTAATTTGGGACCCTAATGTGACTGTTTTTCTAGGTAAAATGTTTCTTAATACCCATGTGAAAGGTAAATATAAAGAAAGTGTAACATTTGAACCTTCCAGATGCTTGAAAAGGCTTAAGATAATTGTCAAAGATGTGATACAAAGTACAGAAAGCTGGTACACAGGGCTTACAGCAGAGCAGGCAAGTGGCTGCTGGCCCTAGCTTCCTTGTTCAAAAACATGCCCCATTCTACCAAAGGAATTCCTTGGAATGAAGATATTTCTTCTTCTTCTTCTTCTTCTTCTTCTTCTTCTTCTTCTTCTTCTTCTTCTTCTTCTTCTTCTTCTTCTAAATATGGTCTTGAGAGAGTTAAATTTGATATTATAACAATCTATTAGATATTCTATTGTATTTTACTTATCTCAGACAAGGCAATTCAGAAATAGATACATTGATTGAAATGTGTCACATTTGGAATTTGGGCTTTTGGATAGAAAGTAGGTTAACTGTGGGTGTGGTATGTCTTTTGGGAAAAAGCCATTTTGTAGCATAAGAACATTTACTTGGGAAGAAAATCATGAAAGGGGGTTTAAACTTAAAATCAGTGAAAATGGAAAAAACTAACTTCATATACTTTTTACTTGCTGGTGGTGGCTATATGCTTCTCTGTTACTTAAATGTTCCTCAGTTCTGTGACCAACAGGACCTCTAAATTCAATGAGATTTAAATTTTGTTTTGTTTTTGGGGACAGCTCTGGCTGTCAAGGAACTCTGTAGACCAGGGTGTTCTTGAACTCACAGAATCCTGCCTGCCTTTGCCTTCCAAGTGATAGGAGTAAAGGTATGCACCATCTCACCTGGCAGACTTTTTTTTGTTTTGTTTTTTTGTTTTTTAAACCTTTTATGTGAATGGTTGTTTTGCCTGCATGTATGCATGTGTACCATGTGTGCCTTCTCTTCACAGAACCAGAAGAGAATGTCAGATCACCTGGAACTGTAGTTACAGATGACTGTGAGCTACCGTGTGGGTGCTATGAACTGAACCTAGGTCCCTTGTAAGAACAGCCAGTGCTCTTGCTGCTAAGCTGTCTATCTTTGTAGCCCCGAGTCATATCTTTTGTTGTAACAGTAGGCCTTTAAACTGGGGTCAGTTCCTGGAAAAATCAAAAGTATAGTTGAAATAAACAGAGGTTACTGCAAGTATATCATGGTAAACAACACACCAAGCTCTTGGTTCCTTGTAAATTGAAATGAGTTAGTTGGCATTTCTGTGGAGAAGCCCATTGTTTTTGTGCTTGTCTTCACCAAGGAAAAGGCAACAATAGACTGTTTCTTTTTGTCCTGTGACTTGTGGAACAAAATGTTAGTATTTAGATGCAAATACCCATAATGCAAGGTATGCATTATATTTGGAAATTTTATTTTTCTAGGTTAATAATTTGGTAATTAGAAATTTTTAAATTTCCTTTGTAATTTAGATTTTTATTTAAAGTGTAATTTAATAAAAACCTAGACCTTATATAAAGGAATACAAACCTAGATTTGAGTTCTGGTACTCATTTTACTCCTGACAATGCTTGTGTAAACCTGACTTAACTTGAGTTTTACTGTGTATCTGTTAGCTATTCATATGTAAAGTGAGAAAAATAGCACCCAATTTATAGATATATATGTTGATTTAAGCCTGACTTCAGCATTGCTCTGGGATGTGTTTGTACTATGTTTTCATTCATTGATTCAGATCTGTTTCAGCATTGAATTTAGTATGATTTAGGAAGGGCTGGTAGACCATTCAGTAGGGGAGAGCCCTTCCTGTGCAAGAGTGAGGACATGTAGAAAGGCCTATCTATGTGCATCTCTAACCCCAGTGTTATGTGTGTGTGGTGGGAGTGGCAGCGGTGGAAAGACGTCTGCAGTTTCCTGTCTGCCAGTCTAGTTGAAAACAACCAAAGGAATGAGGTAGAGGAGCTATAGAGGATAGCATTCAATGTTCTTTGGCAAAGGGTGCTCACTCACTTGTAAATACATGCATATGGCACCCCTCTTCAAGCACCCACCCCCCAAGCATGAAAGCAAGCAAGCTTAATCCACATCCCATATAGTTTATGCAAAACTGCCAGGAAGATCTGAGGCCTTGCTTCAGCAAATGCTGAGGTGTGAATAAGCAACAACTACCCAGGCTAACCTAAGTTCAGACAAGCAAGTAAGAGATGGGAACTTTCAGTCTTAGGCTGAGATAACGAGTAAAAATATAATTTTTACTATATTTAAGCTTGGTAAAGATTACATTATCTAGGAACTGAGTTTGTTACATGATTTTGAAATTTTCTGTGTATTTTGTTTCTGATTTTCTCTAAGAGTGAAGACTATTTAATGAGAATTTATATCTTACTATGTGCTTTAAAATATGTTGCATGTAAAATAATATTGCATATCTGTTATTTGACTAGCTCCGAATTACTTTGAAATTGTTTTGTTTATGCTTTGTTGTTGTTTGTTTTCAACAGGGTTTGCTATGCAGTCTAAGCTGGTCTTGATCTCACTTCTTTTACCTACTAGGTATTGCCTATGTTCTTGACTGACTCTAGAGTTTCTCCACTTTCCTAGGGTTATTGTTAGTACCTAAAAGGTAAAACAGTTTTGTGGTGGTGACTTCATTTTTCAGATAAAAAAGAAACAGGTTAAATACATAGAAGAGCTGAAGTTAGACTTAGGTCTGTCTGACTTGAAAACTGTCTGTCAGACTTGAAAACTGTGTGTGTGTATGTGTTAACTTACTCCAACATGCTCTTCTGAAACAAACAAACAAACAAACAAACAAAAAAGGTCAATTTGAGATTAGGAAATGTTCATGGCTATTAAAATGGTCATAAATTATAATTTGTAATGTCTTTATAATCAAATATATGAGGGGAAATAGCTTTGCTTGTGATAGCTTAGGGTCCAGTGCGGGGTGGAAGAGTAAAACCTTTTTAGCGGGAATGGGTTTGGTGGATATTCAGGGTTTTGTGTTCCTGAGTCTCTTCATCTGCTTTGAGCTCCTCTTCAACTCCAAGTCTTCTCTGCTGCTTCATGTTGCAGCAAATGCATTGACCCTCTGTATCACTAGGTCCTGCACTCACAGATTCAAGCAACCTTGTACTGAAAATATTTGAGAAAAAATGCCTTGTATATGTTGAACATGTTCATGATCCCCCCATCTTTTATTTTCAGAATAATTACAGTGCACTGTATTTTACATGGGATTTACATTGTGTTTTAAAAGTAATCCACGAGTCACTAGAGTATATGGGAGGATGTGTGTGATTTTATACAAATATTGTATCATTCCATTTAGTTGCCATCCCATCTGTGGATATAGGTATTCCCTATGGGTACCCAAGAATAATAGTGTTTAGGCAGAATTTTCTGTGTTAGCTGGGATTCAGTCTCAGGGTTTGAACTAAAGTTTTGATATATTTAGTCTTGAATAGTAGTTTTTAAATTGATATTATGCAGCATTTGAGTAGGAAATCTTTTCTATGGTGTTCAATATGGCAAGAAGAAAAATTACTAAATGCACATGTTTTTGTTTGTTTTAAGCTTAGTATTTTCCCATTCTGAAGATAATATTGCTTATTATAAGATAATGAGAAATAGCACATTAGGAAAAAAGGAAGTACCTAGCTTCTGGTGCTGAATACCATTCAGGTGTAATCCTTTGTTGGTATAACTGAAGCTTAGTGTCATTGTTTTTAAGGCCAAAAGAAATAAAAGAAGGATGGGAGCTGAGCACGCTGGCTCAGTACTCTGGAGACTGAAGTAGGATTGCTGAGTTTTGAAGCCATCCTGAGCTTGAGACCGAGAGAGAGAGAGAGAGAGAGAGAGAGAGAGAGAGAGAGAGAGAGAGAGAGAGAGCGCAAAAGAAAGAAGGAAAAAAATAGGAATCACTTCTTAAATTAAGTATAGGAGAAATTGTTATATAAAACATATTCTGAATTAAAACCTTTAATGTAGAGTTGGTCCGGTAAAAAGGTCAATGTGAGCATGGCCTGCAATCTTGGGTTTTTATTAGTCTAGGGTTTATAACCTCTTTGAGCTAAAGGCTGGAAGGGTTCTTGCTAGGCTTGAGAATGTTTTCCTTTCTGATTAATGTTTCTAGCAAAAAAAAATTAAAAAAAGCATGCACACTTTTTATGTCCTTTCTTAGAAAAGAGTTAAGTTTTGGGGAAATTGATAAAAAATGTAACCGTTTAAAGCATCATTTTAATGGTGCAATATCACCATCTTGTGGTGTTTTAGAATATTGTTTTCAAAGTTTTCCAGACATGAACCAAATTACATATTTGATGTCTTGATGTTAGCCAAGGATTCCGCCAGATGTGTATTTGACAATTTTTGTAAATGGGCTCTAGAGTTAAAAATAAAAAGTGTGATTGAGGAAAATAATAGTATAAAATGAACCTATTATGAATTAGAGTTTATGAGTCATTTACTAATATTTCTTACTTTATGAAATAAGTAGTATTTACAGTGAAATAATTCCAAACTGAAAAACAAAATCCGTGTTCTGTTATTCATTTTTTGTTTAAGAAGAAACTAGGACACAGAGAACTTTTAAGTACTATGTTTAGCTATTTAATGGGGGATTTAAAATTTATTTTATTGTAAAATAATGCTTTCTAGACAGATGACTCTTGGAGGTTTTCTTTTGCATTAATTTGTATATTTCATAAAATATTTTGGTGATAATTTAATTTTTCCCCTTGATGTAGCGTCTCATTTTACCAAGGCTGCATTTGAACTCATTCCTGGGCTCAAGAGACCCTTCTAACTCAATTGGGCAAGTGTGGGAGGGAGATGCAAGGTGATTTTTGATGATGGTTTTGAGGGAAAGAAAAAAAGAGACCAAAAAAGGGGTAAGGGGTAGACAACACTACCATACAAAAACACCTAGAAGACTGCTGGAAATGTAGCCCAGAGGTAGAGAACTTACATGTAAAAGCCCAATGGCACTGCTGCTATTGTCCTTGGTAAAAGAAGACGAAGAGGAGCATGCTCAGAAGAAAAGTGGGCAGAGCGGTAGGGGACAGCTTCTGTGGGGTTGTGTATAGACAAGAGCCCATCAGATCAGGACAAGGGTCATTTGTGCTAATGAAATTGTTGAAGATTGGCACACTGCAAGATAGTGAGGGAGGGACCTGTGTGGATATGAAGGCCTTACATTCATTGTCCAGGGGCCATGCAGTAGGAATGAAGGCCTGGGATGGGAAGAACAGATGGATTGAGTGGTAAGAAGTTTATGCAGGAATCTGAATCTCTGGGAGTCAAAGAAGTGATGATCTGGAGTTTGTTAAAAATGTTTCTGAGAACTAAGAGAGCATTTGGGTGTCCCCCCTGTCCCCCCATCCCCCCCCCAATCTCTCATATGCAGTCCCTGTGGTGTTACCTTGAGCCCTGCTTTGTTCTGCATGTAACTGATCTGGGTTTCTTTCTACAGTTTTAAGAATTAGAAATAAGAAATTGCTTTGTCACAGGATTCTGTTTACTTGAGATCCATAAAAAAAAGCTAATGCAGGTGGAACATTACCTTGGTCACTAAGACTATTGAATGTCCCACTTTCCACAGAATTGAGGAGTTTCCAAGGATGGAAAACTAGAATGTGGATGGTCCTAGTCAAGCAAGGCTACCTTCCTTTCATTGTCATGTATTATGAATTTATTAAATACCAACAATATGTTTTTTATAAATTGTCTTTTTATGTAGAAGTAGCATTCTTTTATTTTAATTCTCACATTCTATAGTTTACATGTTCATAAAATAATTTTTTGTGTGCTTTAGAGTTGCTAAATTGGGTATTAGGTCCATCCTATCATGTTTACATTTGCTGAGTTTTAAATTTTGTGCTGTTGATACAATAACTGCCTCCAGGATTTGTAACTTTTCAGTTCCCTGTCTTTGGGCCAAGCCTCTTTAGCACTTGATACTCTCTGCCCTATCTTGTCATTGGGTTGTTTCCTTTTTTCTAATATTGTCTCCAAAACTAGACTCCCTGTTGTTGAATCTGAACTCTGTCTTCAGTGCCGTTCTTTACAGATTAGACAATCAATGTTTATGTTTGATTGATCGAGGACTAAGGAGCTGTGACAGTATTTCACTGGCTTTCAAAGCCTTAATATTACACTGAGTATATGTGGAATGTACAGACACTTAAGGTCATTCTAAGCAGGGTTTCTTTTGCTAGGGGAGTGTTATTTGTTATTTTATTTTATTTTATTCCTTTGACTTTACAATGGCACCCTGAAGGAAGCAGGCAATTAGATAGAGCTGGCAGTGCATGCTGTAATTCGAGCACTCAGATCTGAGGGCAGTAGTGAAACCTGTTCTCAGAAACAACAAAAAACAACCCCATTCCCATTTTCTTCTCCCACACCCTCCTCCTTTTTGCTGTTGTTTTTGAGACAGGGTCTCACTGTGTAGCTCTGCCCAGTCTGGCCTTGAACTGACAAAGATTCATCTGCCTCCTGAGTTGTGGGATTAAAGGCGTGCACCACACCTAGCTTCCTTCCCCCAGTTTCTAAATGAGGGTTTGATAGGTCTCTAATTTAAGAGTACTAGAAATACAGTGTATTGCCTATAGTTAGGATTCCCTCATGTTCTCTGGGATCTGAAGCACTTCTTGCTTCTGCAAGCATCTGTGTACATGTGGCATACACACATATGTAAAAATATTCGTAAATAATTGTGAGGCTGGCGAGATGGCTCAGCCCACAAGAGTAATGGGTACTCTTCCAGAGGACCCAGGTTTTATTACCAGAATCTATATGGTGGTTCACAGTTTTCTGTAACTCCAATTTCAGGGAATCCTCTTCTAAACTCCATGAGCACCAGGATAGTATATGGTGCACAGACATACATTCAGGCTGCCTTAGTTAGGGTTTCTGTTCCTGTAAAGAGACACCAAGACCATAGTAACTCTTATACAGGACGCATTTAATTGTGGGTGGCTTACAGTTTCAGAGATTTAGTCTATTATCATTGTGGTGGAAAGCATGGCTGCATGCAGGCAGACATGGTGCTGGAGGAGCTGAGAGTTCTACATCTGATCCGAAGGCCTCAGAAGAAGGTTATCACACTAGGCCTAGCTTGAGCATATAAGACTTCCAAGTCTGCCTCCATAGTGATACACTTCCTCCAACAAGGCCACACCTCGTTCTAATGCCACTCCCTGTGGGCTAAGCTTCCAAACCTGAGTCTATGGGCGCCAATCCTAATCAAGCCACTACACAGGCAAAACACTCATACACATAATCCTTTTTTTTTTTTTTTTTTTTTTTTTTTTTTTTTTTTTTTTTTTTAAGACAGGGTAGAATCACAATCATAGAGATCTACTTTCCTCTGCTTCCCGAGTGCTGGGATTAATGGTGTGTGCCACCATTTCTGGCACAAGTCTTCTTTCTTTAAAATAAATAAGCCGGGAGTTGGTGGCACACACCTTTAATCCCAGCACTTGGGAGGCAGAGGCAGGTGGATTTCTGTGAGTTCGAGACCAGCCTGGTCTACAAGAGTTAGTTCCAGGACAGCCTCCAAAGCCACAGAGAAACCCTGGCTTGAAAAACCAAAACCAAAATAAAAATAAAAATAAATAAATACATAAATAAAAATAAAATAAAATAAATGTTACAGTTGAAGTTACATGTGAAGGCTATCTTCTCTGTGATGCCTCTGCTGCTTGACTGAAGGTTATCTGCTTTTGTTATGTGCTCCAGAGGAAGTGCTTGGCATTCTGTGTCACACTGAAAACTGTTGTGTTTGCAGGGTTGTCTCCTCACCAGACTATGAGCTCCTTGACAGAAGAAATCGTGTCTTACTCTTCTTTGTATCCTCAGTGTCTGGCACAATTCCTGATACACAGTAAGTGTTTGGCCCCTTTTGTTTTAAGTGAAAATTGTGTTGCTAGTAGTCAAACTAAGTATATGTTGATAGTTAATATTTATATCTCTATAAATCAATTAATATATTTTTATAAAAAAAATTTGCAGGGTGCATATCTTTAGCTCCAGCACTTGAAAGGTAGAGGCAGGTAGATCTCTCTTTGAGTACAGTCTGGTCTACGTAACAAGTTCTAGGACAGGCAGGACTACATTTGAGGAGCCCTGTCTCAAAAGAAATACAAAAATTTTACAAAGTGAAGCTATGCACTTTAAATACTTTCTGAGGTTCAATTTTTTAATCATTTCATCATGTTTTCCAGTATAAATATATATGTTCTTAAGTCTAAGGATTAGAATGTATCGAGGGTTTATATAAAACAAAGAATAAATAGACAAATTAACCAGTACAGAGAGATTGAACAGTCTTACAAGAGGTTGACAAGTTCCCATCTGTGTAGTGTTTAAACTTAAATTTCTTCTAAGAGAACTAATCTGATGCTTGCTTGTCTTTAGTCTCAGCAAATATCTGTCTAATGGAATAATGGTCTCCTTTGGTTTTTTTTGTTGTTGTTGTTGTTGCTGCTTATTTCTTATGTTCACCTCCAAATAAAAGGTATTTTCTAGCCTATATGTTATTTTTTTCACCTTATTAAATTTTTTTGCATTTATTACGTTATAAAATTAGCACAAAGGTATGGTCGACAGGAAAGCATAAAGATAAAGTAAAAATTAGGCAGGTACACACACATATACTGCCCCCTCCCCGAGAATTCACAATTCCTGGCTTCAATTCTCAGCAACTCCCTCCTCACAAAAATCGTCCATAGCCCATCACTCAACAACAGAAACAAAATGTGTCATTATCTATTTTCTTTTTTAAATATATAATTGTCATATTTTTTGAGAATTTCACGTGTGAGTACTGAATCACCCTTCCTCCAGTTTTTCTCATGTCCCCTCAAACTTATGACTTTTTTGGTTATAATTACTATTATGGCATATATACATATTAAGGCCAGCCAGGGCTATATAAGGAAAATATAGGGCTGATCACTTGGGATTGGATGATCAACCAGTAGGCTTGTCCCTGGAGAATCACCCTCTCTGAGCAACCACTGGCTGCCTTTAGCTCTTCATGTAGGGGTAGGTGGGGCTTTGTGAAATTTCCCCTATCTGAGTTAGCATGATAACTGGGGTCATTATAAAAGTCTTGGTTTTTGCTTTTTGAGCTAGGGTCTTGTAGCCCAGACTGGCCATTGAACCCCAGTAGCTCAAAGAATGACCTTGAACCTCCTGCCTTTACCTCTCAGGTAATGGGATTACAAGTGAGCACCACCACGCCCAACCACCACCTCAATGTGCACACCCACCCAACCATCACCTCAATGTGCACACCACACCCAACCACCACCTCAATGTGCACACCATGCCCAACCATCACCTCAATGTGCACACCACACCCAACCATCACCTCAATGTGCACACACACCCAACCATCACCTCAATGTGCACACCACACCCAACCACCACCTCAATGTGCAATATTTAATTTCTTCTCATATATGGATTGACACAAATATATATTTATATAATTGGGTCCCTATTATACATTAAATGAAAAATATGCTTATATTATTAAATCATATTTTAGAAGTGCTGTAAGTTAGTGTGGTATGGGCAAAGATAATGGATAAAATTATGTCTTTAATTCTTTTCTGCCACTACCTGGTGTGCATGTGTGTGTTTCTGAAGAATTGAACCTAGGGCCTTGTGTATGCTAGGCAAATGCTGTACCATTGAGCCACATCTCCAGCTCTGTCAGAGTTCCTTGCTGGGTTATTTCCTTCCCTGCTATCTTAGGGTTTCTGTTGCTGACACAAAACACCATGACCAAAAATCAAGTTGGAGAGGAAAGGGCTTATTTGGCTTAGACCATCATAGACCATCATTGAAGGGAGTCAGGACAGGATCTCAAACAGGGCAGAAACCTGGAGACAGGAGCTGATGCAGAGGCCATGGAGGGATGCTGCTTACTGACTGGCTCCTCATGACTTGCTCAACCTGCTTTCTTATAAATCCCAGGACTACCAGCTCAGGAACAGCACCACTCACAATGGGTTGGCCCTCCCCCATCAATCACCAATTAAGAAAATGCCCTACAGGTTTGTCTACAGCCTAATTGTGTGGAGGCATTTTCTCAATCGAGGTTCCCTCCTCTCAAATGTCTCTAGCTTGTGTCAAGTTAACACAAATCTAGCCAGCATACCTTCCTCTTCCCTCTGCAAGGTACTAGACACATTTTCCCCCTTCAGACAACCATCTCACATCAGCTTTTGCTCCTTTAGTTCTGTGGTGTCTCTTAAGCTTTATCTGTCTGAACCAGTAGTTTTCAAAATTGAGTAAGTACTTTAGTCTGCTAGAAAGCTTATCAAGAGATTTCTGGGCCTCTTCCTGGTAGGGATGGGTTGGTGAGGCAAGACTCCAAGAAATATCACCTTGTTGGTCCATTTCGGAGAGCCACTGCTACAGAAGAAAGTTTGATTACTCAAAACTGGTTTGATTACCTGAAGACATCTTCCAACACTGCTTTCTTAACAGTTCATTCCCTTGTATTTATCCCGTCTCCAAAATTCTCCATTGAATCACAGCCCTGTATGTTATTTAATGCCCAGAAAAAGAAGTATCTTTATTGGAAGACTAATTGAATGGGAGAAAACTATACCTTTGCCTTTGTTTCCCTCATAGACTAGGAAAGCATACTTGATAGATTAGTGATTTACCCTCTCCTCTGTCTTCTTTATTGACTTCATTGTTTAAATTACTGGGGCTGGGGTAATAACTCAGTAAATAAAGCATTTGCTGTCTAGGCATGAGAACCCCATTGGGTCCCCAGAACTGATGTAAAAGCTGGGCAGACTTGGCAACTACCTATAATGCTAGCATTAGGGAGGTAGAGATGGGATTACCGAAGACAACTGGGTGGTTAGAGTAACAAGAATAGGTGAGCTTGGGTTCCAGTGAGAAACTGCCAGAAAATAAAATGAGCGCAATCAAGGAAGACACTAGAAGTCAACTCCAGGCTGTCATATATATAATACCATCTTCTCAAATATGAACATACACACACATGGTTGTGCATACAATACTCACACATGCAAAAAAAGGAAAAATATACAATTTGAACATGTCAGATTATGTGTCACATATGGAAGCCAGTAGTAAACATAACTATTTGTGAGTCATCCATTTCAAAGTTAAAACGATCACTACTAAGAGGGTTAACTGTGATCAAGTCCTATACTCCACATTCTTTTCTTTTTCCAATTCTGGTGAAGCTATATCATCTTCAATTGGCTTTTGTCACTCCCCACCCTGTCCCAACAAGGTCTGGCTTTGTGGTTCTGGCTGGCCTTGGATTTGAACTCAGGCTCTTACTGCTTCCTCCTCTCCTGTGCTGAGATTAGAGGTATGTGCCACTGTGCCTCACTTTGTCTCTTGTTCAATACAAAAAGAAAATGCTTTTTATCTGTCTTGTTCATTTTTCTATTGCTCATATTCTGACCCACAAGCGGGAGACAGAGAATGCAATGGAATGGTGTGCATCTTTTGAAACCTCAAAGCCTGTCTGCAGTGGCACCCTGCTCCAACAAGGCCTCTAATCCTTCCTAAACAGTTCCACCAACTGGAGACCAAGTGTTCAAACACCTGAGCCTATGGGGGTCATTCTCATTCAAACCACCCCAGTATCCATTCATTGTGTTTTTTAAAGCTTGCACAAAGAGGGTTATATTTTGGAGGAACATCATATTTACAAATATTTATATATTTCAATCAAATATTGGAAGATAAAAGACCACATAGAAACATTACATTATATAAATGCTGTAAATTCAGACTTATAACCAAAACATAATTGCAAAGAGTCAAGTGTCAGCTTGCCATGTGATGGCTTCTTTGGACGTCAGTAGCTTTCAAATGTGCTTCATTTCCTTTTGTGATTTTGAAGTTCATCATCCACAATTACTTACATTTTTGGTTTTCTTTTCCAGCCATGGAATCATGGCATTTTCAAACAAAATTAGGAGCAAAATATGAGGCCATATTAGCCACCAAACAAAATAAAAACCCATTTTCTTTCTTTGGGAGAATTTCTTGTGACAGAATGCTAAGTGCTGGTGTAGGGATGAGTGAGAGGAAGATGTTCCCACTTAGAAGTCTTGTCTTTCCCCAGCTCATTGTTTTTAAGATTCACTTGTGTCATTGCCTACAGCTATAGTTCATTCACTTTCACTACTATATAGTGCTCTATTATGTGAATTTTAGCCCAATTTATGTAACTTTTTTGCCAATGGATCTTTGAATAGATTCAGTTTTGTTGTTTTTATTATGTAGGATGGTTCTACTTAAAATACAAGCATAAAAGTATTTTTATTAAAAAATTGAGAATTGCCCATAGAAGAGCATATGAATGCTCAATTTCATATGGTAGTATCAAATTATTTTTCAGCAGGGTATTACCAGTTTTATACCTCTGTGACATCTATTAGATAGTCCCTATTCTGTGTTTCTTGCCAATATTTCATGCCAACTCTTCTAATTCTATTCCAAAAACTTTAAATGGCATTGTGTGGTCTGAAGTTGTATTTTTTTAATAGACAATGAAACCCTAATTTTTTTTTTATGGTTTGGTTTTTTGTTTTGGTTTGGTTTTTGGTTTTTCGAGACAGGGTTTTTCTGTGTCACTTTGGAGCCTATCCTGGCACTTGCTCTGTAGACCAGGCTGGCTTGGAACTCAGAGATGCACCTTGTCTGTGAAATTCCAGTCAAGAGTTTGCCAGTTTGCTTGCTGTATTATCTTTTTCTTATTACTTGTAGACAGTGTTTGTGTCTTATTTGTACATGCATATATGTATTAGCATACATATACATGCTATGTGTGCATGATTGGAAACCAGAGGACAACTTAAGCTGTTGTCCTTAGGTACTGCCTTCTTATCCAACCCCTACCCACCATTTGTGGGTCTTGTTCTGTTTTGAGATAGGCCTCTCACTTGCCTGGAGCTCACCATGTAGTTAGACTAGGCTGCATCACCATTGTTTTAGGACTGGGGTTCAGATCCTTGTTGTTGCAAAGCGTAGTTTACTGACTGACCTATCTTCCCAGAACTTGTAAGAATTCTTACATAAGTTGAGATACTAATCTTTAGATTTTTGTTTTACAGCATTTCCCAGCTCATAGCTCATCTTTTGTCTTTCATTTTACTCTTAGTGAAGATTTTTATTACATTTTTCATGTGTGTGCTTGTATGTGTGTATATACACACTAGGATATGTGTTCAGGCCTGTGTGTAGGTCAGAGGACAACTTGCAGGAATTGATCTTTTCTTTCCATCAGAGATTAAACTCAAGTCATCAGGCTTGAGGAGAAAATCCTCTATCTGCTGAACCATCTCCCCAGTCCTGAAAAATTAGTTACTGTAGTTTTGTCTTTGTGTTTTGTGATAAATAGAATTCTCAGCTTTCATATAATCAAAATTCCGTTTTCTCTTTTGGTTAGTAAGACTTGTCTGTCTTGTTTAAGAAGCCCTTCTGTTTTAGAAGAAATGTAAAGCAGCAGCAATGTGTGTCATGTTTACATTGCCAAGTTGCATTTCTTATTTTCATTGTTAGTACATCCTGAATTGAATGCTTTTTTATATATGAAGTGATATGAGGTAGAGATCTAGTTTCATATTTTTCCATATTGATACTTCGGGACCATTTAATTTTCTTCTGTTGTGATTTCTACCTGCAGTTGTCCAGCTGCTGTCATGGAGAGCTCCATAGATAGTCATTGACAGTTTAATCATCTTCAACATTTTGGGCTGCAGCTAGTTCTCTGTTCTTGTTATACTCAGGGCTTTTCAAACCATTTTCAGCCTGGGTTTTATTCTTTGTTGACAACTGGGGCTATCCAGTCAGTCATGACTACCCAGAACCTGGATCCTTACACTTAGCATTTAAGCTCTTGACTTTCATAGAGCTCCAGATCTGGAGTCCTTCAAACGCCTTTCAGCTGTATATAACTACATCTGTCACATGGGTATGCTGTAACATGCATTGTTCTTTTTTAGGTAGGGCTCTCTGCTTCTTCATCAATCTTGCTAGCCATTTAATTTACTAGTGTTCTGTTAGTTTTCCTGGGATTGATTCTTTCCAGGTAGAGCACTGACAATAGACCAAAGAAACAATTGCATCCAAGTTTAACTTGGTGAGCCAGTGAGTTTAATGAGGTTATTGTCAAGAACATGGTTGAAGAACATTGTATCACCCTAGCGTGGGTGACAACTCACAAAAATTGCATTCCTAAAGCTAAGCTCCCTGACCGATTTTCAGGCAGTTCTCCTCAGTGATTGCTTACTGATTGTGTAATCTTGGGAAGGGATCTTGTGAATCTTAAAAATGTCTGAAGTTTTGAGTCTTATTTTCTAAGCCTACCTTTTCTTGGCTTGTGGAGTCTTATGAACCTCCCTCCCTCTTCCCTCCAATAGGGAATAGTTCAATTCAGAGGAAATAGCTAAGCAGCAGGTTTTTTTTTTTTCTCCTAAGAATTAGGTTTTAGAGCTGGGCGTGATGGCACATGCTTTTAATCCCATCACTTGGGAGGCAGAGGCAGGTAAATCTCTATGAATTTGAGGTTGGTCTGTTCTACAAATTGAGTTCCAGGACAGCCAGGGCTGTTAACACTGTCTTGAACCCTCCCCCCCAAAAAGGGGGGGGCTTTGTTTTTATTTAAAGATCGTTTTGATCACTATTTTTTCTAATTCATTATCATCTCCTTACTGTTTTCTTCAGGTTTATTATGCCTAATTGACTCATGACTTCTGTTTTCCTAGGATACTTGCTTGTAAGCATAACTATTTGGTATTCCACAAACTTTTATATGTAATTTTGTGGCATTTAGTTCCTTTTCATTTGAAAATTACCCCAGTGGTTTATTAAATGAATAATTCTAAAAAAAAAATTTAGAAGTAGCTTTTAATTCTGTTTGCATTAGAAAGTACCTTTTGATAATGAATTTTAGTTGAATTTATTATGGCCAGAGAACAGGAAACTACATTATTTGAAATTCAATGAGATTTTCATTATTGCATTGTCATTTTGCACTTCCTTTGTGTCCTTTAGAAGAATGTTTATTTACTAAGAATTAGAACAGATATACATTTCTGGTTTTGTTCATTAACTCCTCCCCATTTTTGCCCATTTCACCTGTGATTAAATGTGAGAAATTTGATCTCTAGCAGTAGTCAGTCAGTTTTCTTCTTATAGTTTTAATAATCTTTGAAGGTTCTTCACACTACTAATACATGATGAGTTTTGACTTATGATTAGAGATTTGAGGCAGAGAGAGAGAGAGAGAGAGAGAGAGAGAGAGAGAGAGAGAGAGAGAGAGAGAGAGAGCGAGCACAGGTTTTGGCTTCTATTTAGCAGGGTTTTCTTTCTCTTCACCGTCAGCTTAGAGAGCAGCATATGCCTGTGCAGAGCTTGCAGTTGGATGCCCCTCAGCTTTCTTTGACTGAGTTATAGATCTGGATTCTTGATCTTACTTTCTTTCAGGATGCTCTTGCTGTCTTCATTCATTCTACACATGAATGAAGGGCCAACTGTTTCTCATTCTCTTAGTTGATTCTTCCATGAAGTCGAGCTGTGTGTGCTATGTTAGAGCAATAAGATCAAATGGAGAGTTAACACTTGGCTTCTCCAGATGTTCTCTTTTGGAGAGGCCATTTAGCTTTTAACTGTTATAAAGATATCTTAGCTGTGTTTCTATTGCCATGATAAAACAACCAAGGTAACTTACGGAAGAAAGGGTTTATTTGAGGCTTAGGGTTCAAGAGGGATAATAGATAGATGGCAGTATGGAGATAGGCTGCTGGAGCAACATCTTAATCCTCACATTGAGGTCCACAAACAGACAGCACTTGAAATGGCACTAGTCTTTTGAAACCACACCCCATATTTCTTTCAGCAAGGTCACACCCCTTGACCCGCCCCAAACAGTCCATTAATTGGGGACCAAGTGTTCAAGTTCCTGAGACATGGGAACATCTCATTCAAACCACCACATCAGGTTTAGGAGACTTAGAAGTTGGAGAGTAATGAGTCTTTTTCTTCACTCTCCTTCATACATTGTGGTCTGACTCCTCACAGAAGTGGCTAAGACCCCAGTCTCAGATGACTCTTTGCCTATCTTTGTTCATTCTGATTTCTTTATTTCTTTACTTTGCCAATTTGGACACCATTGTTCTAATGTTTTACCTAACTGATATTTCAGTTTTTCCTGCTCTTACCATAATTGCTCTTCTACTTTCACCCTCCACTTAGTCATCTCGTGTTGTCTTTCACATATAAAAGTTGCTGGGCTGAATTGGGAGGTGTCACCAGGAGTGGAGTTATTTTACTTAGGAGTAATCTGAAGCTCCGCATTTGAGTTTTTGTCTATTACTGATTCATGTTCTGGATCTTTGTAGATAGTAAAGGAAAAGGGCCCATTGTGAAAACTGCAAGTAGTTCCTATGTGTTGCAATGAAAAATAGAGCTGTGGTTATAAGGAAGAAGGGTTAATGTTAAAACAGCTGAAGCAGAAACACAAGAGCTGAGAAATGAAGATCTTACCACTGAATATGAGATAGCCTAGGAGACATAAGAGAAAAACAGACAGGCCAGTGTTAGTAGTCTGGCCTGTTGTCTTCTGTGAAACTTGTCCCTACCCCTGAAATGTATGTTAGCCATTGTTGTTTTACATTTTTTTTTTTTTGCTTCTAATGCAGCCAGTTATAACAGATTGAGTAAAAAATAGTTTCTAAGAAAGCGTCTACCTATTCTAGAAAAGAGACCCGAACCATTTTATAAATCAGGAGTTAATAAAGACTATTGTAGCTACTTTCTGATGGCTCTGAGGAACAAAGAGAGCTTAGTATAATTAACAGCACTGAGACACCTACAAGACTGAAGGTAGCAACACTAGCCAGTAATTGATAATTAATAGTTAGCAGATGGTCAAGGGCAACAATTTACAAAGCTGGAGTCAGAGAGGGACAAAGCAGAATTTGGGGGGTTCGACTACACATAACTGGTAAATATGTGAACAGAACACAGTCATCTCTTTGGTTGGGACAGCAGACATGCATAGAGCATGTGAGCCCTCCAGTGGCTCTGCCCATGATAGCCTAGAGGACTAACCAATTTCATTATGATTATCTCAGCCCATGCCAGTTTTTGACATAGTTCTATAAAAACCACTAGACAAAGAAGTTCAATGCGTTTTTCTTTTTTGGGATCTTTCCACTCTTGAGAGTTTCTCTTATTTTCCCTTATGTTCTTAATTCCCTTCAATATGTTTTAATAAAGCTTGTTTTTGCTTTGCTTGCTCCTATTGAGTATCTCTGTCTTTAATCATAATTGGTATGAGAATGAACTCAAGAGCAATTCTTCCTGGTTGGTTTTTGGTAACAGTGAGTATCTGGCATCAGGAACAACTGTGTGGTGAGAGCTCTTGTTACACTATAAAAAACCCTGAAATGTTACCATTCTTGTAATCATCCCATGGATCACTGTGGTTAATTGATTGATATTTAGTGCTCCAAAGGATTCTTTAATGGAGGTTTCTGTTGCATCACAAATCACAGTCCCTAGAAAGCAGTGTAACATCTAAATTTGTGACGATGACACTGGCTAATGTTGGATTCTTAAACCACCTATGGAGTAATGGGCAGGATGTAGCAGTCAATTGGAGATGCCCTATGCCTACTGTCTTCATCTCTGTGCCAAGGGGCTAAGACATCTGCTCCTAGGTCATCCATTCTATTACTTCTGTAGATTAGTTTGAGGTATATTTAGTAGGGCATCTATCAGAAAGTAGGATTTCCTTTGTTTTATTTTCTTGCTGAATCATCATTTGGGGAATATGTGAATTTGTTTCTAAAGCGTGGCAGTTTGGCTTTATGTCTTCTAACTGAATAGAACCTTGTATCATTTTCCTTAATAGTGCTGTTTTCTTTCTTTCTGGATTCCCAACCTTCTTATTTGTGCGATTATTTTTGCTTTCATTTAATCATTGTTGTTATTTTATGTTTGTTATGTTACATTTGAATCTGCTTCTATGCATTTATTTTGTCTCTATATTTAAATTCTTAATTTGTGCTTTCTAACCTTTTTGATTATTTTTTTATTCTGTATTTTCCTTTATAATTTGGAAACTATCCTCCCATCTCTTTATGACCAACCTTGAAAATCTGCCAAGAAATCTTTACAGTATAATGTTCAGCCAGATTATAGTACCTCTGCTGGGCAGTGATTTTTATCTCTGCTCTAGTCTCCACATCTAAATTATAATTAAATGTTAATATTTTAGACATATTTATAGATTTAATTGTATGTTTAGCTTTTTTGTTCATCTTTCTCCTTTTACACCTCAGATCATCCTTCTGATAATTTCCTTTTCATTTCTTGAAGTAAAGGCTTGCTGTTGACAATACTTTTTTGGTTTATCTAAGCATTTTTTCATGACTTCTATGTTCCCCAAAGGCACTTTTAGTGGTTATATTATTTTATTTAAAAATCTTTATTCAGATGAGTGTTTTCCTGAATGTGTGTGGGTACACCACATGTGTGTCTGGTACCCATTGGAGGCCAGAAGAGGACATTAGAATTCCTTATACAAGAGTTTCAGATAGTTGTAAGTCACTGGGTAGGTGCTGGGAATAGAACTTGGGTCCTCTGCAACCACTGAGCCATCTTTCTAGCCCCTGTTAAATAATTAATTGTAGATCAGCTCAGCCTATTGAAAGGGTTTAGTCTGCCTTCTAAGCATCCTTGCTGTCATTGAGGATGTTATGTTACTCTCCTTTTTATTGTGAGCTCATTCCTCTCTGGTTACTTTTAAAGTGAAGCTTTATTGCTGCTGTGTATCTAGTGTGATTTTCTTTTCTTTTTTTGTCATCATAAATCTTTCCGCCAAAAGCCACCTGAGTTCTGCCCACCGAGTTAGAGCCCCAAATAATATAAAGAGACTTATATTAGGTACAAATGCTGCTTGGCCAATGACTAGGATTTTTCATCTGTTAGCTCAGTCTTAATTATCATAAATCTATATATTTTATAAGACTTATTTAGGATGCCTTCCATTGGCGTCCTCATCCCAGGATCACATGGTGACTCTGGAGGAAGAGAGACAGGGCCCACTTCCTTCTTGCCCTTGTTTATACGAATCTCCCTATCATGTCACTTCCTTCGGATCACCACTTCTTTACTACATTTCCCAGAATCCTCCTTGACTCCTAGTCCCGCCTAACTTGCTGCCTCATTGGCCAAACAGTACTTTATTTATCATCCAATAAGACAAACACATACACAGAAGCACTTCCCCCATCATCTCCTCTTTTCTGTCTAAATAAAAAGAAGGATAACTTATCTTTTATAATAACTGAAGAAAACTATAACCATAACTAACTGTCTTCAACTCTATCAAAGACCACAGAAGGATAATATATAAACTCTAGAATTGACAGAGACATCTTGCTACCTGGACAGTCACCCAAAGTTCCTCTGTAATGTTGGGGCACCCATCTTCAGCCTGTAGGCCACAGTGTGTCTGGCACACTTCTCCATTTCAACAGGAACCCTTCAGTATTGTCTTGTTTTGTAAATTCAGCAGTCACTTTCTTGTGGGTCCTGCATGTCCAGTTTATACAGCAACAAACAGTTCAGGCAAGAACAGTTTGTTGCCCAAATGGCTAATCTTGCCATGTTGTAAGCAAACTCCATAACGAGTTTCTTTGATGCCCATCCTCCTTTCTGATGTAATTGGTGTGTCAGGAGCAGTTGTGTCTCACTGCCAAGAAAAATCCTAAACCTTTTAAATGCCATATATTCTGTCGGTCTTTGAAAGGTTTGAAGAATACCTATCCATCTCAACTACATCTCTATATATCTAGAAACCCTAACTAACCTAGTTATAAGTTCTGACTATTATAGGTGACTATATAGCCTGTATTTAATTACGCATATCATTTTAAAAGATCTGTATAAACACAATACCTAAACAAGAGGAGACATACATATCACAAAATTGACCTTAAAGTTGTATCAATAAATGAAAATCCATACCAATGCAAAGTATTCATTCCTATATACTATTCCCCTTTTTTTCTTTAAAAAGAGATTGACTATGCTCATTACCATTTATAACCAACCCCATTTAAATGAAAACAAACATATATAAACAATATTTGGGAATTTGGGTGTCATTCATTCTAAACTGCTTTCTGCTGATTGGGGGCGATGTCCATACCGTGGGGATCATGATAAAACAGAAATCTGACCAAGTCCTTGTTTTTGCAGTCTGCAAGGCTGCATCGTCTCAGCTGTTTTGGGTGTAGGATCAGTTGGGTCACTGCTTCAGGGGGTCTTGTTTGATCAAACCATATTAGTCTGGAAGGAATCCACAGCTTTTCATTTTCTGTGGAAACACAAGCAAAACCTTTTTTCCCAAGTAACCTGTCCTCATACTTAAATTTTGAAGTCAGAGCATTTTTAAAATGTATAAGTTGGATTAATTTAGCAGCACTTATAATCAAATGTATTTTAGCAGCAGTAACTCTTTCCTCGGCAATCAATTAAAAGACAACAATATAGCATATAGTATCCAGACTCTCTGTGTATTTTTCATCTTTAGGTGGCTTTTTTTATTATGTTATTTTTACTTCCTTTTTTTTTTTTCCTGAGACAGGTTGGAAATCCGACTGCCTCTGCTTTTGGAGTGCTGGGATTAAAGGTGTGTGCCACCACACCCAGCTACTCTACTTCCTGCTGTTACTTTTTTAAATGTAGTGTAAACCTTTAGAGGTTTGTTTTGTTTTGTTTTGTTTTCTGGTTTTTTTTTGTTGTTGTTTTTTTTAATCTGGATCTGGTTTTATCATCTCGGAAGTCCAACCCCCAAGAGCTCCGGGATGCCATGAATTTATGGAAGCTGTTCTGATGTCTCTCAGCTGCCTAATAGGGCCGGCTGTGGCAGCAGGCTTCCCTCTTCCCCTGGGAACCTTGGGGAATTGGGTCATCCTGCTCACTGACATTTTTTTGTTTGTTTTTGTTTGTTTGTTTGTTTTTTTCTAAACAGGGTTTCTCTGTGTAACAGTCTTGGCTGTCCTAGAACTCACTCTGTAGGGACAGGCTGGTCTCTTAACTCACAGAGATCTTCCTGCCTTTTTCTCCCCAGTGCTGGGATTAAGGGTGTGTACTCTTTTGATGTTCTTTTTGTTCCATTTTGTAATGAAAAGTGAGGAAACTGAGGCTAAATAAAGCTTTGTGTTTCTTTCCATTTAATTTGATTATGGCAATCTGCTTGCTATATATATTGCTTTTTAATGTTTAGGTATGTTCCTTGTATCCCTGATCTCTCTAAGACCTTTATCATGAAGGAGTGTTGTATTTTATCAAAGGCTCTTTCAGCATCTAATGAGATGATCATGTGGCATTTTAATCTGTTTGTTTACATGGTGGATTACATTGTCAGGATTTCATTTGTTAAACCATCCCTGCATATCTGGGATGAAGACTACTTGATGGTCTTTTTGATATGTTCTTGGATTTTGTTTTCTAGTATGTATTGACTCATTTTTGCATCTATTTTCATGAGGCAAATTGGTCAGTAATTACCTTTCTTTGTTGAGAGTTTGTGTATTTGGGTATTAGAGTGACTAAGGCCTCAGAATTTAGCAATGCTCCTTCTGTTTCCATTTTGTGGAATAATTTGAAGAGTATTAGTTTTAGCTCTTCTTTGAAAGTCTGTAGAATTCTGTGCTAAAACAGTCTGGCTCTGGGCATTTTTTTTGGTTAGGAGACTTTTAATGACTGCTTCTGTTTCCTTAGGGGTTATAGGTTTGTTTAAATTGTTTATCTGATCTTTATTTAATTTTGGTAAATGATATCTATCAAGAAATTTGGCCATTTCTTTTAGATTTTCCAATTTTGTGGAGTATGGGTTTTTTAAGGTTGACAATTATTTTCTGGATTTCTTCAGTGCCTGTTACATGTCCCCCTTTGCTTCTGATTTTGTTACTTTGTTATTCTTCCTTTCTGTGTCTTTTAGTTAGTTTGAATTTTGGTTTGTCTATGTTTATTTTTTCTCAAACAACCTACTCTGTTTCATTGATTTTTTTTTTTTTTGTATTGTCTTTGCTTCTATTTTATTGATTTCAGCCCTGAGTTTGATTATTTCCTGCTTTTTACTCCTCTTGGGTGTGTTTGCTTCTTTTGTTCTGGAGCTTTCAGGTGTGCTGTTAAGTTGCTAGTGTGAGATATCTCCAATTTCTTTATGTAGGCACTTAATTCTATGAATTTTCCTCTTAGCACTGTTTTCCTTTTTTTTTTAATTTTTTATTTAAATTAGAAACAAGATTGTTTTACATGTCAATCCCCGTTCCCTCTCCCTCCTCTCCTCCGCTACCCCCCACTAACACCCTACTTATCCAATATCATTTCTGCTCCCAAGGGAAAGTGAGGCCTTCCCTGGGGGGGGGGTCTTCAGAATCTGTCATATCCTTTGGGATAGGGTCTAGGCCCACCCCTGTGTGTCACATAGTATCCCTCTATGTGAAATGGGATCCCAAAGTGTATTCCTACTCTAGGGATAAGTACTTATCTACTACAAGAGACCCCATATATTTCGGAGGCCTCCTCACTGACACCCATATTTATGGGGTCTGGATCATTCCATACTGGTTTCCCAGTGATCAGTCTGGGGCCAGCACTGTTTTCATTGTGTCTATAACTTTGGATATTCTGTACACTCATTTTTTATGATTTCTAGGAAGTCTTTTATTTATTTATATCTTCCTTGATCCAGTAGTCATTCAGCAGAGAGAGTTGTTCTTTTTCCATGAATTTGTAGGCTTTCTGTAGTTTCTGTTGCTGTGAAATCCAGTTTTAATCCATGGTGATCTGATAAGATACATGCGGTTACTTCAGATTTTTTGTGTCTGTCTTCACTTGCCTTGTGGCTGAGTATGAGGTAAATTTTGGAGAAGGTTTCATGAGGTGCTGAGAAGAAGGTATATTCTTTTGTTTTTGGATGAAATGTTCTGTAGATACCCATGAGGTCCATTTGAGTCATTACATCTGTTCCGTTATTTCTCTGCTTAGTTTCTGTCTGGACAACCTGTCCATTGGTGAGAGTGGGGTGTTGAATATTCTCTCTATTAATGTGTGGGGGCTTAGTTTTTCTTGGTTTTCTTGGCATTCTTTAAGGGATTTGTTGATTTCTTCCATTTTTTTGGCTATCTTTTCTTCGATTTCCTTATGGGAGTTTTCATTTCCTCTTTAAGGACCTCATATTCTTAATGTTGTTTCAATATTTTTCTTGTGCTTCAGCTGCCCTGTAATATTCAGGTCTTGCTGTCATAGGATAACTGTGCTCTGGTGGTGCCATGTTGCCATGCCTGTTTTTGATTATATTCTTACACTGGTTTTTAGATATCTGGCTTTGTGATGACTATAGGTCTGGGTCCTGATTTCTGTGTTTGTCTTTGTTGGATGGGTGCTTTATACCTTGGTTTCTGATTCCTTTTTAGTCTTCTGGTCTTTGTGGCCTGGATTTCTGGTGGCCAGCATGATCTCTGGTCTAGTAGGGAGTCTCTTTCCAAGTTAGGAACTGGCCTTCTGGTGTGTTTAGCTTGGCCTTTGGTGCAGCAGGTCTTTGTTCTTCTGAGTGGTGTGACCTGTTTTTCTTACTGCTTTTGCCTGTACCTGTTTTTCCAACTGGTGTGGTCTGTACCTGAGCCTCTGAAGTCTGCTCTTCACACTGGTGTGAGGGATTTTGCAGGTGTGGAGATGAGGTAGGGGTGGAGTTGTGGGATGGAACCTGGGGATCAGAATTTGGGGAGTGGGTCATGTTGGCTGGCAGGCAGACAGGTCACTCATTTGTTCTGACTGGTGTGGATGGGACCTGAGCCAATGAAGTCTACTGGAATTGCGGGGAAGGGCTAGTCATGGAGAGGATGATGAGAAAGGAAGGGTTGGGCAGCAGAATGGGTCTTGGGGTAACAGAATCCAGGGAGTGCGGCTACTCAGCATACAGGTGGGTCACTCACCCACTTCTCTGACTGGTATCCAAATATTATCTTGTTATAGTTTTTTTTTTTTTTTGATTAGCCATCCTTTATTCCATCATTCATCGCTAAAACTAGAATTATAAAGAAGTTTGAGAAGTCTTAACAGTCAGAAACTATTGTATTGTATTTCCACTGACTCTTACTTGTAGGTGTAGATTAGGTTCTTCTTCATTTTGGGTAAACCCTGTGGCTAAGTTTGGGTGTTATCCTAAGGGTATATGTCAATGGATTCTGGGTGCTCTGATGCAGTTTTGTCATGGGGCCTCACAATGAGGTCTCAGTTCCTTCATTTTCAGCAGGCCCAGATTTTGCCTTTTGACCATACACTGCATGCACACCCAGGATAACATGTGGTTTGTTTGTCTATACTAGTTATCATTAATTTTATTATGTGGAATAAATAAAATGTGGAAGTTAGTGGACAACTTGTGGGATATGAGAATTAAACTAAGATTGTTAGCCTTGGCAGCAGGTGCCTTTGTACACTGAATTATCTATTTCTTACATACATACATACATACATACATACATATATTTAAGGTTACCATTATATAAGTATGGAATAGGTTTGATGATATCCACACTAAAGAACATAATAGAATTTGGAAAATAGACACTTGGTCTTGAGTTATGCAGGAAGTGTTTATGTTAAAGCAAGAAGGGATGTCTTTCATAATATGTAGTATACCAGCCTGCTAGAAATTGAAAAAACCTTCAATTTCCATGGACTTTATTCCCTTTGTTGATGATTTAAGTGTTCCATTTCAGTTGATTTCTTTTTTAAAAATTCATTCTATTTTTTTATTTTTGAATTTAATATATTTTTACCTTCCCTTTTCTCCTGCCAACCCCTGTCCCCCATATGACCCTCTTTAATCTCTTTCAAATTCATGGCCTTGTTTTTCACTAATTTTTATTGCATGCATATACATATAGGTATATACTTATATATTTCTAAATATAATTCTTTCAGTCTGTATAATGTAGGGCTGAGTCTTTGGTTTTCTTATATGAACACGACAGCTGATTGCTCTTAAGTAGATATCATTTGTAAAACTGTTTCCTCTTTTGTAGAATAAGAGTATTGACCTGCATGAGGTCTTGATCATACAATAGGCAACTCTTATCTTGTGTGTCTGCATATGCACTTGTGCATATCCCAACACATAATCTATGCAAAGCTAAGCAAGTGAAGAGAGTGTAATGATTTCAGAATATTGGTCCCTAAATTTAGGGAAAGGATCTAAATAAAGCACAGAAAAGACAATAAATTAAGGGGAAATCAAGATGATATTAGTATTTCTCATTTTTTCCCAGAATATCACACTTTAATCTTTAGTACATTAAAGGTGGATAGAAGTTGAACCTTGAGATATTTGGTCTGTAGAAGAAAGCTATAGTTAACTCTGCTTTTTAATTTTACTTTTTAACAAAATTTAAGTTCTTGGTTAAGTGTACAGTTTAAATTTTCCTTAGTTTAATTATTGTACTCTGATTATCTAGGAGAATGTTTTTATTCTTAGAAAATACACACTGAAGTGTTCAAGAATAAAAAGGTTATATACTCAGGAGATTTTAGTAATACATAAATATGTAGCATTTGAATATTCATGTATCTATTCATTTTTAATGAACATATGATCCTGAATTCTTAGTATTATCATTTACTTTGTTGCTCAAGTTCACTCAGACATGGTTAAATGGCCACACTCTTATATAATGTATCTATACTGTCTTAATTTTAAATGAAAAAGACAATTGAGAACTTGTGATGAGTGTGAATATTCATTGATTTAAATGCAGTTTTAATCATCTTGAAAATTGAAATCTCTCTGATGCAAGAACAAATTATCTTTTTTTTTTTTTAATAGAGTCAAGGTGAATTTTGGGACATGGCCACTGCTTCACCAAGGTCTGATACTAGTGATAACCACAGTGAAAGGTTACAGCTAAAGGTAACTGGTAAGTGATTTTAATAATAATGTAGTATTGTGATGGGTAGATGAAACTGGATTTTGCATATCTAATTAGGCAAATATATTTTATAAGTGATGCTCTTGAGACATACATGGTGAAGTCAGACTGATGTTAGGCAGCACTAGGTTTTAATGTCTTGCCTTCCTGTTCTATCTATTCTTTTGTCTTGCCTTGACTTTATCATTTTGTTTGTCTCTGTTTTTAAAGTAAGAATTACTTTGTAAAATTAATGCTCTTGATTTCTCAATAGCTTGAATAATAAAAACTACCACTTCTGAAATAAAAGGGGAGACTGAGGGTCAGAGGAACCACTGCCTTCTCTTAATAATGAGGATGCCAGTTGGGTTTTTAAGACTCTAGTCTGTTCCTTTTAATCACAAACAATGTTCTTTGTATAGGTTTCTCTCTCTCTCTCTCTCTCTCTCTCTCTCTCTCTCTCTCTCTCTCTCCCCCTCTTTCTTTCTTTCCTCTTTTTGGTCCTGGAGATTGAAGCCAGTGACTTGTATATGCTAGGCAAGCATTCTACCATTGAACTACATCCTCAGTCCAGCTTACTCCACTAGCCCTTTTATTTCAAACTGTCAGGCATGCCGCCTCTAATATTGGAGTCTAGCAGTTGTCTGTCTGTAAACTGGGAGAGAATCTATAACACCTTCGTTCCTCCAAAGCTAGTAGCCTGTGAATGATAAGACTGCCAGCTTGGGATGGACACTCTGTCATTAGCAGCAGAGCTTTTCTTCTGTTGCTTTCTAGGAGCAGGAAATGCCTTATACTTTTTCACCAGTTGGAAGCCTAGTTGGGTGGGTTCTTACCCTGAGATCACACCCTTCCCTTTATCTAGTGTTAAGCTGGAAGTGTCTTCTTAATGATGTTAATCTCTCTATCTCTTTCAACACAAACCTTGGCTGTGTCATTAGATCTCCTGTTCTTTTCTTCTCCAAACTGTACATTTTGCATTTATTTCTGCCCAATGTACTTTTTCACTGTAGACCCAATTAAGCATTTTTAATAATAAACACATCACAAATTCATTATTATGATGCTTTTCATTGTTGGTTTTTATTCCTTTTACTCTTTACTCTTTTTGCTTTTTGGGGGCCCACCACTGAGCTCCCAAGTAAATACACAGATATGTATTCTTTGTTTTGAATACCCATCCTTAGCTTGGATTGTTCTTGCCAGCTTTTCTTATACATATATATTTTTTTAAGATTTTATTTATTATATATACAGTGTTCTGTCTACACAACGGAAGAGGGCACCAGATCTCATTATAGATGGTTGTGAGCCATCATGTGTTTTCTGGGAATTGAACTCAGGACCTCTGGAAGAGCAGCCAGTGCTCTTAACCTCTGAGCTATCTCTCCAATCCACTTGTGTATATCTTATTTTCACTCTTATTCCCACTCTTATTCAGTGCCTGGCTGGGTGGCTGGGTGGCTGGGTCACTGGCCCCTGGTGTCCTTCTCTCTTTGTTCTCTCTTGTTCCTGCACCTTCCAGTTTTTTCCTTCTGTTTATACTCTCTGCCTGCCAGCCCAGCCTATTCTTTCTCCTGCCTTGTTATTGTTTGTTCAATGCTTTATTAAACCATCAGGTGTTCTAGACAGGCAAAGCATCACAACTTCACAGAGTTAAACAACTGCAGCATAAACAAAAGCAACACATCTTAACATTGTTAACTGAATGTTCCAGCACATAAACAATTGTACCATACCTTAAAACAATATTCTACAACAGCTTTGAAATTGCCTCCACTAAAGAAATTAGTCAATTACTTAAAATTTTTTGCCTCAGGCAAGTTCTTAGGAAAAGAGCAAAAAGCAGTTAAATTCTTTGCCAAAATTTCACACAGATGGCCATAAGTCTAGTTGCTAATGTTGTTCCCCTCTGAAACACCTTTTAAGCTGGGCTTCCGTGACATGCATTGTTCTCAGCATTGCTGTCTCCCCAGTCTTGCTAGGATGGCTCATTAACTCTGCTTACAGTCTTCAACTACTTTTCTAGCTCAAAGTTTCAAACTTTTCCAATTTCCTCTAAAACCACCTGGTCAGGTTCTTCACAGCAACAGTTGACTCTCTGGTACCAACTTCTGTATCACTTTTCTATTGCTGTGATAAAACATCATGGCCAATGCAACTTACAGAAGAGAAAGTTTATTTGAGCTTAATAAGAATCCATTGTAGTGACAATAGCATGGCAGCAAATGGCAGGCATGACATCAGGAGCAGGAAGCCAATAGCTTATATCTTCAAATGTAAGTACAAAGCAGAGAGAATTAGTTTAATTTAGTTTTTGTCTCTTTTTAGTCAAGCTTTTATATTGCTCTGGAACTGTATAGCCAGGGCTAGTGTTCACTTTGTATTCCTCCTGCCTTAGTTTCCCAAGTACTGGGACTACAGTCATGTCCATCATATTGCTTTTTCCTTTTTTGTTTTTGTTTTTTTGTTTTGAGACAAAATCTCTCTGTAGGGCCTAGGGTGACCAGCCCCATTTAGCCCCCTACACACTGGAATTACATGTGTGTGCCCATGTCTCTTCTTTATTTCTGCTCTTAATCTATAGCTGATTGAAGGGAAGAAGCATACAAGAACAGTATGCTGTGGGTGTAGCTCCATGATACAGTGTTTTCCTGGTGTATGTGAGGCCTTGAGTTTCATCTCAGCTTCTAAAAAACCAACCACCCAGTCAACCAATAAATATCCTAGGAATAGGAAAACCATGATCTAAAAGTCAAACAGAAGGTAACCCACTGTAATGTGATAATTTACTATATCACAAACATAAGTATGGTAGCATGCAGAGATAAGTAATTTTTAGTATTGTAGATTTTAAGATTTCCAGCTTCAGAAGCAAAGTTTGCAAGGTATATATAGTGTCTCATGGTACCTTAATTATACTTTAAAATATATTGATTTTTTACATTTATGTATGTGCATACATGTTCCAGGGATTGAGCTCAGGTCATTAGACTTGGTAACAATTGCCTTTACTCACAGAGTCACCCCAGGGGCCTTAATTTCACTTAAATTGTGTCTTTAGAGTTTGTGATGTGCTCTTTGGTGATTTTTCTCAAGGATTTAATTATTTATGGGTTAACCTTTTTTTTCTTGTTTTCAATTGTTACTATCTTATTTATTCTACTCATATTTCTTACATCATTATCATACTGTCTAGCTATTTTCATTTTATAGTACATAAATTTAGAGAAGTCTTTAATTAGCTCCTATTTTATTCATATTTATGCAAATTCCCCCCATTTTTCTCTGTGTCTACCCCAATCACTCAAACTCAGTAATTTGGTATTTTTGTTGTAAAATGACATATTAAATTGGTGATGATTTAAAACTTTTATGTTAAAATTACCAGATCTAAGAATATATCAAATCGTTTCCTTCCTCTTTGGTTTCCATCATTCAAGTTTTATGGTAATTTTCATGTGGACATTTGTTATTAAATGTTTTCAGGAGTGTTACTGTTACTGGGCCTTTTTGATTAAGGAACCCCATCCAATGTCTTCTGATTTCCAATATTTACATAGTGTTTCTGTGAAGGGCATTTCAAGTATAACACCAAAGGTAAACCAACAAATGGGAAAATGTAATTTATCCTGTTTCCACTAATTAGAACTCCTGTTTAAGATAGTAGCATTGACTTTATTTAAAACTATTAATTTTATATGTACTGTTGAGCCACCATGTTACAAATTTTCATGACATTAAAAAAAAGATATTTTAAAAAATCTGTTGGGGGGGGTCTGTTTACAGCTTTTAATACTATCAAGCACTTTGCCAAATAAAAATACCCAGTGGGCATATTTTGAGCAGGTCTGCAGTTAACTCATTAGTACAGGTAAAGTCACCATACTGGATGTGGGGAATTTGTTGATGATCGTGCTTTTGCATGCCTTCACTCACCAATCCTAAGAATTGGGTATTATTGTTCCCCTGTTTTTCAGGTGAGAAAATGGAGGGGCAGAGCCGTTAATTGACCTCCTTCAGGTCAGGATTCTAGTAATGGCAAAGTTAAAACCTGAACCCAGATATAAATTACACTTGTATGCTTTTAATATGATCCTGTATTGCCTTCTCTTTGCTTACAGTGTGTGGAAAGATAGGACTTGTATGTATCAAAGAAATAACTTTTATTTGGAATGAAATCTTCTATATGGGTAGTTTCTTGAGAAGTAACAAGTCTGGCCCCTTATATCAGTCCCTTGGTGGTAAACTTAGAGCAACTTGCAACACTGAAGGTTGAGAATGAGTTTTAGTAAGACCCTCACAGTAGCACTTCAGACATGATGTTAAACATGGTTTGCACTCTGTTGTCAGTATTTTAATAAACATTTGTTTAAAATCTTCTTTGATATTCTTTACATATTAATAGAGGGGTAACTATTTCACACTTTACCCCTATCATTATTTTTCACTTTGTATTTCATTAGTTTCTTTGACTAATTTCTTTCAGCAGAATGGAAGCTTATGTTGCTTTATTTCTTATCTTAGCAATTCATGGGTGTGACATGGGTACTTTTGTTTTGTCATCTCAGACCCAGGATAGTTAGAGTGAATTGGTTACAGAGGTGATCATATGTGCTGTTTTCACTGGTTGTTAGTCAGTATTTTGTCCTGGAAAACTGGACAGTTCTGTGTTTGGAATAGCAGTTGCAATCATTAAAAGCACATGTTTAAGCTAAATTAATTCCTTATTATTTTGGGTAAATTAAAGATTCCCTTTCTGTAAAAGGCTATAATTAATTTTTATCTCGTGATTACATTTTGATTTTCAAAATTTTTAAATAGATAAGTTTTTGATTGAAACTATTTTTTCCAAGTAAAACATTCAATAATTTATAATAAATGGGCCACAGTTATATAGTGAATACCACCTATTCATTAGTAAAATGAATTTAGTAAAAATAAGGCATTTACTTTTCTCACAGTCCTTCTTATAATTTGAAATTATATTTAAATAGCAGGTAAAGATAGAAACCATTCACATATGGTAGTACACACTGATGACTCTCTGAACTTGGGAAACAGATGAAAGAGGCTCGTGAATTCAAGTCTATGTTGGGTTACCTTGGGAGAATTTTATTTAAAATGTATATCAATATGTAAATTAATAGACACACAGATGTCAGATGCCATTGTTCTTTGACAGGAGTGTAAAATGATGAAACCACTTTGGAAAAATAGTCTGGCATTTATTCAATGGAGACTTACTGTGCTACCCAGCAGTTCTAATTTGTCCAAGGCAAATGAAAACATGTCCACAGCAAAACTTGCACATGAATGTTTATAGAAGTCTTAGACATAACAGCTACAAAATAATTTAAATGTCTTTCAAGTAATAGATAAGTAAAATGTGGTATATCAATGATGGAATGGTGTTTGGCAGAAAAAAGAATGAAGTATTGATGCATGCTGCAACACTGATGGAACTTGAAAGCATGTTAAGTGAAAGAAAGCAGTCGTGAAAGACTGTGTATATGATCCCACAACATGGAATTTTTCAGAACAGGCAATCTATAGAGACAAGTTGGGGGATGCTGACAGAAGATAGGGAAATTATTACTTAATGATCAGTTGGTCTTTTGGAGAATTAACAAAAATGTTATTTGTACAAGTCTGAATCTATTAAAAATTAATTATCCTATTCAAATGGATGAATTACCTCAATAAATTGGTTACTGAGAAATTCAGATGGCTTTAAGACATTAGTAGCTTCTCCTTTTGCCAGTGAGACATGTACTAGAGGTGGAAGAAGACTTCTGTGTATAGGTTTACTAGTTGGCAATGCTATGATTTTTTTTTTTTTTTGGTTACATAGCAATTATTGTTTTCTGTTAAGTTTCTAGTGCCAAACTAAAAAGAAAAAAAAACTGGTTTGGAACAGCAATATATACTGAAGTCGTTGTAGATGGAGAAATTAAGAAAACAGCAAAATCCAGTAGTTCTTCTAATCCAAAATGGGATGAGCAGCTGACTGTGTGAGTATCTTATGTAAAGGATACAAAATCTTCAAGCCACATGTCCCATGTTTTGTATTTTGTAGAATGACTTGAAGTAACAAGGTTTTTTTCTTTATCTGACAAAGAATTTAACAGATGAAAATTTTCATTTCACTTTTCTCAGAGAAGAAGCACAATAATTGTGTTTTTGTTTTATAGACAGTTATTTCCACATGGCCCTAATTTTCTGAATGTTTGATAAACACTGAGTTTATCAAATATAACTGCCAGTTATTCTGAACAGCTCTAGAAATATGTTCCCACAGGAGAGGTTTTTCTGAGGTCTCACCAAGACAATCAGTGCTGTGCTGCTCAGTGGGTTGCTAACTACAAAAATCCCAAAGTAGTTTTTAAAGTCATAATGTATTTGTAAATATTTGTTATATTCAATTATGATCCAATAAGTTTACTGTTTCATATTGTACTAAACTGAATTCATGGTTTTAGGAAAACCATTGAAATAGATAACTTAAAAGAATTAGCACATTCAGTGATGCCATGTTTATTTTTGTTATAATGTTATTCATGCAGAAATGTGACCCCACAGACCACCTTGGAGTTTCGAGTTTGGAGTCACCATACTTTAAAAGCAGATGCTCTGTTAGGGAGAGCAACAGTGGACTTGAAACAAGTGCTAATAACACACAACAGGAAATGTAAGTGGCCTTCTAACTTTCATTTCTTTACACATTATTTCAGAGACTTTAAACATATCCTTCTAAAGTCCAGAAATGAGATATAGTGTGTTTATAAAGAACTTACAATTGCCAGTGGTTGCTTTCAGAGCTGTGCTATAATGTACAGTGGGCAGAATTTCCCCATCTTTTCTCCACACTGTAGATCGTCTACCAGTTCTTTGATACCAATTACCACCACTCATTTATTATTTACTTGTGAACTTTAAGACCTAGTTCAAGCATGATGGTATATGCCCGTAATTCTAGGTTTCAGTAGGTCAAGGCAGAAGAATTGTGAAATCCAGGTTAGACCAGGGTGAATAGATAAATAGCATGTCCTCTCCCTCCCCTCAAACAAGACAGCCCCTCCCTTCTGATCCTGGGGATCAAACACAGGTCCTTATGCATACTAGGCAGGGACTTTTTGCCTGTGTCACTGTGTCACTGGCCTTTGATCATATTCTTATTTTCCTTGACAGTGACAACTTTATTCAGATCAAATATTTTAGCATTATAATTTTTCAGTGATAACCAGTTCTTTCTAAAAAAAAGTGTGGAGAAATGAAAAATCAGAGGAGCACCCTTCTGGGCAACACAGTAGAGCTGGCCCTCATGGTATGGGTGCAGGTGAGCCACCCCTAGGACCTGAGAGCAGGAGAACAGGCCCTGCCTCTTCTCCTTGCTGCCTAGGGTGTCTAGTTGGGGCAATGCTGCAGAGCTCGCTCTGGTGGTGGGGAGAGCTGGTGGGCTGACGAACCCAGCTACCACCCAGGCCCAGAGCCAGGGCTGAGTTGGCCTACTTCCAGCCTCCATCCCATCTATGATCTGCTGGAGCATGTGAAGGGGCTAGTCCTGCAGCTCTAAAGCTTCAGTATCTACCTGACACATGTCAACAACAGGATGTCCAAAAGGAGTCACAATGAAGGCCCAGTATTAATGATATAGTAGAAGCCAGATGCCTCTAACCAGACCAATGACTCATTGCAATGAACACTTGGAAATAAAGATGTGTGGACTAAAGAGTATACTGTGTCACTCTACAGCTTCCATAGTGTGATATGTTTTTCTTTTAAATTATCTTTTCTTTTCTTTTGGTGAGAAGTTACAAGAGCAAAAGTAGATATGAAGGGACAGGGAGATGAATGAGATCAGGATGCATGATGTGAAATTTACAAAGAATCAACAAAAAAGTTTTTTAAAAAAGGAAAAATAGGGCTGGAGAGATGGCTAAGAGGTTAAGAGCACCGATTGCTCTTCCAAAGGTCCTGAGTTCAATTCCCATCAACCATGTGATGGCTCACAACTATCCGTTATGAGATCTTGTGCCCTCTTCTGATATGCTGATATACATGGAAGCAGAATGTTGTATGCCTAATAAATAAATAAAATCTTTTTAAAAAGGAAAAAAAATCACAGAGGAGTATAGAAATTATAATTCTATCTAAAGATAACCACTCAATAATTTGTTCTTTTTTCCTTTCTTCTTAGACATACTTTTCCCTTGAACTTATCATCTACTTCTCTTTTTAAAAAAATCAGCACTATACTATAAATGCCATAGTTTCATGATTGACATTTTTTGGCATTGGGTTTCTTAAAGAAGTTCAGACTACAGTAATGTTAAGCCTCTTGTCAGTATGTACAAAATTTTGGGTGTATATACATAGATTTATAATTCTTTAGGAAGAGTTTGTGGGTTTAATCAAATCTTAAATTGGTACTTATTGAAGATTTAAAAACCAGAATTCTAGTTCATGACATATTTTAAGGAAGCATTTCACAAGTTTGAATGTCTCCTTGGCACAGGGCCCACTCATCTCTGAATTGTGCCACAAGTACTGCTGAAGGGACACTAGTTCAGGATTATTTTATTTTTACATTCTATGTATGTGTGTCTTTGTGATGAGAATATGTGCATGTGAATGCAGGTGCCCCAGGAGGCTAGAGGCTTGAGACCTGATGTGCGTGCTCAGGTCCTCTGCAAGAGCAGTACACACACTTAGTTGCTGCCCTTCTTTCCAGCACAAGAGCTACAGAGTGGCTTTTACATTGTTATTCCTTTTTTTAATTTAAATTCTTTAATTACTGCTCATATTTACATACCCATCCCCCACTTCCCCTTGCCCTCCCATCCTCCCATGTTCCTCCCTCCACCACCCCCACCCACTCCTCCCCAGGGATAGTGAGGCCCTCCACCAAGTCCTTCAAAGTCTGTCATATTGTTTGGGGGAGGGCCTAGGCCCTTCTTGCTGTATCTGGGCTGCAATAGTGTCTCTCCATAGGGAATGAGCTCCCAAAGGCCATTTGTGCTCTAGGGATAAAGACTGGCTCCGTTGTTAGAGGTCCCATACATTGTTATTCCTGATATTGGGCAGTGTTCAACAGTTCACTTGAAGTAATACCTCTGTTGACATTTGTGGATCTTTGTCTCATTTTCTTAGCTATTGTTTTCAGTAAGTCCTCAAAGTTGGGACCAAAGATGTCTCTTAGTAGTGGAATACTTGCCTAGCATGTGCAAGGCCCTTGGCTCAGTCTCCAGCACTTTGCAAAAACAAAAACGAAACATTGGTTTGCTAGGTTGAATTTAAAATGTCAGTACTTAAAATGATAAGTTGATTTTTTTGTTTTGTTTTAAGTTCCTTCACAAAGTCAGGTTAGTCATTGCCCCAATTCCACAATGGCAGTTGGTGCCACTTCTTCAGACAAAGGAATGATAGGAACAATGGCCAGGCCATTGAGGATAAAGACCCTCCCCTGCCTCAAGATAACCTGTTTCTTGGGTAAAAGCCAGAACTGTCCTTGGGCTTCTTAGTAGTGTCATCTTTGCCATAGGCTAGAGATGGTTAAAGTGTTTAGGGACTCAGATCCCTGATGTGATGCCCAGATAGTTTTAGAGTTACTTCTTCAGAGGGGGAAATATGAGAGTAGCAATGGGAAACATTTCTGGTTAGTAGAATAAAATCTCTGATCTGGATAGAGACCTAACTGTCAGTTGGGCAAGTCAATCCCTTGGCCAAGGTACCACCCCTCAGGAAGGAGGGATTACCTCTAAGAATTTGCTTGCTTTATTACCCCTTTAAAAGTATTGTACTTTAATTATTAGTACTTTTCCTTCCCAGAATTCCTGATCCCACACATCCCCTCGAAGCTAACATGAAGTTGCCATGTCATTGAATCTGCCCACCTTTGCAGCTTTTCCTTTCTCTTCTTTGTGTCTCATTATTTTGGATGCTGGTCAGCACCTAAGGATGCTTTTCTAATGTCTTGGACTTCCTTACTCTTCCTCTAAAACTCCCTAACTACCACTTGGCTACCTGATGCCCTTAGGCAGAGATCTCCATGCTGGCAATGCAAACAACATGACTCTTCCTTCTAGCCTCTATTTTTCTCTTGTGGGCAACTGCTGAGATTTACAACTTGCTTGCCCTGGGATGTATTTCTATTAAACTCTAATAATATTATCCCCTAGCTTCATAAAAAAGTTCCATCTGAAAATCCACATGTAATTGAAAGTTTTTTTTTTAACACTAGGAGTTTTAAAGAAGGAAAATATATTATGTATGGTTTATGCTAATTTAATTATCTGCTGTTGCTTGACTTATTTTGGACATGTCATTTCTCTTGGTACAGAAATTAATAGGCTTTCTGAGTTTATATTTTCTTACCTGGGTTCTTATATCATCATCTATGTTCCTATTGCTATACATTTAGATTGTTTCTAACTCTGTTCTGAAGGTTAGACTGTGTTAAACCCCCCCCATATAAATATTTAATCACCTAATCTCCATGTAAAGTATCTTATGCAGTCATCTTTGAGGAAACTTGTAATGCCAATATAATTTGAGAGGAAATCCTAATAAATTGTATAAATTGAGGTATTTTACCTACTTGAGCAGAATGTGCTTAGGTGAAAAATTCTTTATAAACATTTGTACAGTAAGCAGAGGGCTTCAGAAAAAAAGCAGTAGTATCCTATGTACCTGTCATTAAATTTTTATTGTTTTGTTCGGAGGCAGGGTCTTACTATGTATCAAGAGTGCCTTTAAACTCATGATCCTCCTGTCTCGCCTTTTGAATGCTAAAAGCACAGTCATGTTCCATCATACTCAAATCTTAAACAACTGGAGGCTTTTTTCTCACTTGAGTCTAGAATCTAATCAAGGTGATGATATGTTGTTTTCTTCTGAGATTTCTTACATTGATTTGTAGATAATCCTTTCCCTGTGTCTTCATATAGTTTCTCTGATGCATATATCTATGTCAGTAAATTTCTACTAATAGGGCAGCATTTGGGAGGCAGAGGCAGGCAAATCTCTTGAGGCCATCTGTGGATATAGTGAGGTCTAGGACAACCAGTGCTACACAAACCAAAAAACAACCACAAAAAGGGAAATCATATTATCTCCATATTGAATAATAAAATGATCACTGATGAGTTTTAAGGAGAATTATTTTTCTAAATTCTTAACTGACAAATTATATTTATGGAGTAAAAAGTGATTTTATGGTTTATGTATAAGATTGAGTAACCAAATCAAGCTAATTAATATGTCTGTTCAAGTATCCTTGTTTGTGATACATATTTAAACTTTCAGTGATTTTTGAACTTTACAGTACATAATTATTTACTAATTCACCATACCATAATGTATTTCAAGCATGAAAGCCCATATTCCTTTTGTATATTTGAAGTGTTACACTCTTCCATTGTTGTCTTTACAAATCCTTTTGATTTCCAAGTAAATTTAATTTATAGTCTGTGGGATGGAAGTTGAATCAAAGTAGTTTTGTATTTAAATCAGAATAGATTTAATGGGAGGGAAGTATGTGGTCTTCTGTAAGAAACATCAAGCTGTCTTCACAGTGTATAGCACATTGAACAACTACTGTGTTAGGTGTGGGTCTCCTAACTTTCTGTGCAGCTTTGAAGTAGGTCTTTGTGACTCTTGGCTACTCTTGGTTCCTTTTACTTCCTTTTTGTTTTGTTTTTTGTTGTTGTTGTTTGGTTTGGTTTGGTTTGGTTTTTGGTTTTTTGAGACAGGGTTTCTCCGTGGAACAGTCATGTAGACCACACTGGCCTGGAACTCAGAGATCTGCCTGCCTCTGTCTCCCGATTGCTGGATTAAAAGGTGCATACCCTTTTGATGTTCTCATTGTTCCATTTTGTAATGAAAAGCGAGGAAACTGAGGCTAAATAAAGCTTGAACAACAGCATTGTATTGGCTAGTAAGTGGCAGAAGTGGAACTGATAACTAAGACATTTGACTCTCAGGATGAAATTGTGCCTCTTCCATGGGTCTTCAGGCTTCTGCTCAGGAACAAGCTTACACAGCTGTTGTGCTTAGTGTGTAAACAGTATTAGCCTATCCTCTGAAGGTTACACTGTGCAAAGAAGCAATTAAAGATGATGTCACAAGTGTGGAGCTGCACTGTCCATGAATGGAATTATTCCTGTTGTAGTTTATGCAAGGTCTACAGATACATATGCAAAGAATTACTTCCAAATGCAGCAGTCAGGTTCTGAAATACAGCAGTTCTTGAATCAAGGTATCTCTAAAACATAACTCTGTATGTGGCAAATGTTTTTAAATTAGAATTTTCTTTTTTTTTTTCTAGTAGAAAAAGTGAAAGAAATATTAAAACTTTCCTTGGAAAACAAGAATGGCATAATGCAAACTGGTGAATTGACAGTTGTGCTTGATGGATTAGTGATTGAGCAAGAAAATCTAACAAACCACAACTCTTCTACACCCAGTAAGTTGTGCTTATATGTTTTTAAATTTAAGTAAACAAAGTTGACAAGGAATATGTTAACAACTGAGCTGCTTTCCTTCCTGATGTTTAGTAGAAATACAGCAGAATGGTGATGCCTTACATGAAGATGGAGACCCTTCAATACAGACAGCTGCCAGGTAGAGTGCTTCATTTTATTCTTTGTGGCAACATGTTACAGTATTTCCCAGGCATGGAGTTGGTTTTTAATTTACTTTACTTTCTGTTAGCTCCAAATTCGTGATCTTCCTGCTTCAGTTTCTTGATTGTTAGGATTATATTATAGGGTGGAGTTGGGGATGTTCAGGATCTTATGTAGTCCAAGTTGACTTCAAACTTACTGTGCAGTTGAAGATAATCTCTAACTTTGGATCCCCTTGCTTCTGCCGCTCAGCTGCTGAGGATAAAGGTACATAACACACCCGATTTAGAAGTTTAACCTTTTCCTTTTTTTCTTTTTCTTTCTTTGGGGTTTTCCAGACAAGGTTTCTCTCTGTAGCAGCCCTGGCTGTCCTAGAACTCACTCTGTAGACCATGCTGGCCTTGAACTTAGAGATCACTTGCCTCTACTTCCCAAGTGCTGGCATTAAAGGCATGTACCATCCTCAATTTAGTATTTGTCATAAAATTTAAAAGCCTAGCCAGGGCTACATTAAAAGACTGTATATCAAAAACTATCAAAATATATTAATAGATAACAAATTTAAAAGCTTCAATATAAAGATGTTATTTGCCCAAGGAAAGAAGCTTTAAAATAACAGCTTGTTAAGATATAACACATAAGAAGATCACTGTTCTGTCCATTTTCTGTAAACAAATGCTTCTCTTAAGTAGCATAATGTTTCAACTATTCACTTACGCTATGGAATGTGGTCATGCTTCCTTTTGTATTAATAATGTCTTTTCACAATTAGTATTTATAATTTGTTGTTTAATAGAGTGAGTAGAATGGGAGGGAGACTTTAGTGATTTGGCATTCTCCCATATTTCACAAGATAAATGCTCCACAGATTATGGGCACAGAATTCATCCTGCCATTCAAAACCTCCCTGCTATTCACATTTTGTGATAATTAAGAGATGATTTAAGCCATATAAATGGAATGAGAGTATATAATAGTTCAAATATGGTGGAATTAAAATCCAAAAATATAAAAATATATTCTTATATAATTGACTTGATACATCTAGGAAAATACTCCAGTAAGAGGCAAAGTACAATCTTTTGAACTTTGCACTGTTACTGATAACGATTCTTAATTGCCGTTGGATGCTTCTCAGCAAAGCAGTTGGACATGTTAGATATGTGGCATACTCCTGCAGTTTGAGATACTTGGGAGGTTGAAACAAGAGGACAGCAGGTTTGAGGCATCCTGGGGAGCTCAGTGAAATCCTGTCTCAAAACAATAGCTGTGAAAAAGGGTCAGGAATACAATTCCTTGGTAGAACGTTTGCTTACTATACATGGAGACTTGGGTTTGATTCTCAATACTGACTGTTTTGTTTTGTTTTGTGTTTTCAGTTGGGAGTCTAGCCTTTAGCAGTTGAGCTATCTCTCCAGCCCCCTCCCCAATACTGTTTATAAAAAGCTTTTGAAACTATGCTTTCAGATTGTGTATTTGCCTTAAAGAAACAGTCTCCTGATTATAATTTGCACTGAGAAAAATTGATGACTGAAACAGTGTAACAGTTTGTAGATTAAAAAGCATTAATGTGTTTAAATTCTTAAAAGTACAATTTTAGATTTTAAAGGAGTTTAAATTACTACTGTTAGTACTCAGGCATCTGTACTGGCCTGCCCTTGGGGTTCTGACAGGATACACCCTCAGCTGCAGCCACTAAGAGCACCACCTGTGCATATTCACTACACTCCCTTTTAAAAGGACACTGCCCACCTTTCATCCTCCTCCTCCGAATTACTCCTGGTCCCCCCTTCCTCTCCCCTGCTGCTGCTGCTCCCATCCCACAGGCCAGTCTCCCTACTCCCCTTTCCTTTTTTATGATCCTTTTTCCCTAATAAAAAACCGCTCTGATTGAACCCTGTCACATTTTGTCTTTCTCTCGCACTGCTTTTCTTAAGTTAAAATAACTACCACCTAAAAGGTAATCCTGTGTTGTACATAGTTGCTCAGGCCTGTAATGCCAGCCCTTGAGAGGCAGAAGCAAAGAGATTTGCTTGCAAGTTCAGGCAGGGCTGGCCATAGTTACACAATGATTTCTAAGCTAGCCTGGACCTTCTAGGAATACCTGTCTTAAGACAAAAACCACCAAAACTACTATTGTTTTATTTTATGGTAGTACATCTTCCTTTTGAAACTGAGCCCTGCAGTGCCAGGGACCTTTCAAAGACTTCTGTCACTTAGACTTCTAGATCACTGATTCTGGATGTCTGGAATGATATGAAATCAGAATTATCTAAATAGAATTGCAAGGTTAGAATTAGTTTTGGGACATTTCTTATACTTTCATGAGCCTTTGAAGCTACTCTCGGAGCATTTAAAGTAGCCTAATATTCTTATTTAAAATATACAAGTTGAACAGTTCTTAAAGGCCTAGATACACTCAGAGTACTTGGTGTGTCTGCCAGTTTGGACACTTACAACTGAAGGTAGTGTAGTTAAGTTGGGAACTGCAGGCTGTATCTTTTTCTCTGCTCTATCTAGCACTCCACTGAATGTTAGAAAGTCAGGGAATTTTTTTATGTAAACTCTTTCAGCAGATTGTTTTATTGTACTTAACTCATTGAAGTTAGAATTTTGTTTTATGTTTTTGTTTTTTTTTAAAGGTTGACTGTTGAAAGTACTATTGGAGTAGATAATCATGTACCAACAAATACTGTTGTTTCCAACTCATGCTGTTCACATGTAGTTAATGGAGAAAACACACCTTCATCCCCGTCTCAGGTTGCTGCCAGACCCAAAAATACTCCAGCTCCAAAACCACTCTCATCTGAGCCCGCCAGTGACACAGGTAACCTAGTGAAACTTAAAGAAGTTTATGTATTTACACCTCCATTTCTTTTGTTATGTTATCATTCTTAATTTCTGTAATATGAAGTATAAAGTTATGATACTTGAAGTTTTTTCTAAATTTAAAGTCTTCTGGATTATTTAGAAGGTATTCCAAAAACAGTTGAGAAATCACAACATTTTACTAAGCAAGTGCTAATATGATGTAAGATTCTTTCTTGGTCTTTAGGCCACAAGATAATATTTAATTAGTGATATAAATATTTTTGAAGGTAAGCCAAGACTATGTAGAGATGCACAGATTAATATAAATGTGTTAATAATTAAGAGAGAGCTAGCCAGTAAGAAGCCTGAGCCATCAGCCAGTTTATAATTAATAGAAGCTGCTTTGTGTTTATTTGGGACTAAATGGCTGCGGGACCAGGTGGGAAACTCTGTCTAGAGCTACCATCTGCTGTGTATGTGCTAAATGCCCAGTATCTATTTACCAGCTACTCTCCAAATCCTTCTTTGGGATACGTACTAGTATTTTCCGTTTGCTCTGAAGGAACTGAAGTGTGGAGGGGCTACAGGAATTAATATCCAGCTCTGTGGCATTCAGCTTTATACTGCCTCCTGTTCACATTTAGTTACAGCTTCTCAAAAGGCTTATTTTTTATATTGAGATAAGCTTCATCGACTGTTCTTCCAACCTTTTCACCTGCTGTGTTTGTCTTAAAAATAGTGTTAAGTGTCCTCATTCCATTTATTTTAAAGGGCTTTTGTGTTGGTAGCAACCACTTAGGTGATGTCTTTGTGTGCTGGCTCATACCTTACTCGTAGAATTAATTCAGATATCTTTTCAAGAAGTGGGCATTTCCTGTTCTTTTGGGTGTAGGTGTCAAGTAGCATTCCCCAATCCCCTTTAAGGAGGTGGGTGCTGGGTGTTGCCAAAAGTTCTGATAGATAGGAGGCAAGTGCTTTATCATTTAATTTCATTGAACATCATCGCTAATATTCCTTTTTTCAATTCAGGACTCTGAGCCAGCTTTGTTATTGGAATTGTGATAATGAGTATGGAGTCCAATATACTCTCCTATTCACCACCAAATCTTTGCTAGATCCAGCTAATGCTGGTATATACCATTGAAGATCTTGAACTGTTAGCTCAATAAACTTCTTTTTTCCAAGAAGTTATTCTAATAAACCTGTAATTCAAAGTTTCTGAAATATCCAGATACTGGCAGTACATGCCTTTAATCCCAGCACTCCAGAGGCAGAGGAAGGTGGATCTCTGTGAGTTTGAGGCCAACCTAGTCTATAGAGTTAGTTACAGGACAGCCAGGGCTACACAGAGAAATCCTGTCTCAGAAAAAAAAAAAAAAAAAGAAAAAAAAAGAAAGAAAGAAAGAAAGAAAGAGTGTGTTTGTGTGTATGTATGTATGTGTATGTGTGTTTTGTAAATTCATTTGAACTGGCACAAGGCTATTTGTAGTTTCTGCTATGATTGGTTTCTAACCTGCTTGGGTATTATTGTGATATATAATAATGCATATGCCACATTACTGTTCTAAATTCTAAAACATGTATTCTGGAATACGTTTGTCTCCAAGGGTTTCAGATAATGGATGTGGGCTAATTCTAAGGAGTTCAAAGAAATGATAACTTCCCATCAGAGGTAGTATTGCACATGAAGGCCTTTTCTCCCTCTTGATTAAGAAGATTCATTTGACAAGTTTAGTGGCCATAAATATTTTTTTCTAGATTGCAGTTAGACGATGAGATAGTGAGGAATAGAGTCAACCCGAAAAGAGTAGACTTAACCTGCTAAAAAGTGACAAAAATATCCTCAAAGTTAGCATCTCTATGTACAAAAGTGGCTGATATTCTTAATTAATTGCCTTATAACTCATTTGTAAAGGTTAAATGAAATATTAAATCAAAAATATCTACCATGGTTCTTGGAAAGTGGCATTTAAGAAAATACTATATTCTTTTCCACTTTAATCCTCTAACTTCTAGTATGAGATAACTGTTCTAATGTATAATTAGTATTCTATATATGTATAATAGATAAGTGTGGTATGGTATCAGACAAACTTATAGGTATGTCATACTTTACCCCCATTTTTTTATTAAGAATTATGGATACTGAGAACACTGCAGAGAAATGTTTGGGAAGGTCCTATGTACTGGCTTCTACCAACACTTAAATACGCCTGTTACTGTAGTAAGTTACCTGTCAAGAAACTGGTGCTAATTCACCTCAGAGTTTGTCACTGTGAGCAGTTCTGCCTGCTTGCTTTGTGCATGAGTGCTTCACAGTGTATTTCATCTAACTACCATTAGGGACAGACCTGGGATGTTCCTATAGGGCTGCCTCACAGGCTTTCCCTTTGTAGATGTAGTGACTCTGAAATGATTTACCTGTAAGGAAATTGCATAAGCAATTGCAAAACCAACCAGTTTTTGTGTCATGGTTTCAAAAGTGGAAAACAGTGTGTGTGTGTGTGTGTGTGTGTGTGTGTGTGTGTGTGTGTGTGTGTGTCTTGCTCACACACATTTGTATGTGTTAAAATAACAAAAATACTCAAACACTGTGTGACTTACAAATTAAAAGATATTTTAATTCTAGTACTTGGGAGACAGAAGCAGGCTGTTTTGTAAGTTTAAGGCCAGCCTTATCTGTATAGTAAATTCCAGGCCAGTCAGTGCTATATAGTGATAATCTGTCAGTTGAGGCTGAGGGAGTTGCTAAGAGAGATATTTAGTTAACTGTTTTCTAGTCTGAAAGTTCACAATCATTCAGTTTCTTTGGAACTCTGGTGAGGACTTCATGTTGGATGTCCCCATGGCTGGAATATATGCAAAAGAGAAAGATGACCTGATAGGACAGAAAGTCAGAGAATGACTAGGAGTAAGACTAAATGTTTCCTAACAGCTCACTCTCTTAGGAACTGACTTGATATATGAGAACTACTTAAGTCCTTCTACAGGCAACAGTTCCAATAACCTAATTATTTCTCTCTCACACAAAGTTTATATATATATATATATATATATATATATATATTATATAAACCATAACAAAGTCATAACAAGTAGAATTCAAATACTCTAGTATTTCTACCTTTCTTTAAATCTTTATTTGAAATAATTGTAACCCCAAAGTGTTAGTGGCTGAAGACTCTTTGTTAAGGCAGATTGAGGGCAGGTATCATATGCCTAGAGACCTATCTACTTGGATGAAGACAACATAGGAGGATTTCTTGAGTTCAGAGCTTTAGGATCTGAACAACTTAGCTAGACACTGATGAAGATCTCATATGCCTTTCCTATTGTATTTAAAGTTTCTGGGTGACATCTTACATATGGTACATTTGATATAACCAGCAAACTGTTATGAATAGATTGTTAGTAACCAAAATATGTATTTTTTTTTTTTTGCAAAACCCATTGTAACTTAGTAATGAAGAAGAGGGACCATGAGTTAGAAACATGTATAATCAGAAAGTATGGAACAATATCACTTTTGTAAGAAGTATCAGATGGAAACACTGGATGGAAATGTATAATTTAAGTTTCATTTCTTGACATGTACTATTAGGTGGGTGTTAAGAACTGCATATTGCCATTGCAGTGCTGCAAAGTTTGACTACTCTAAAGTTCTTCTGCACTTTATTCACTCTTCTCCTTCCCCAAGAACCACTGATCTTTGTGTTGTCTCCAAAGTTCTGTCATTTCCAGAAGATCTTATGGCTAGAATTGTGGAGTATGCAACTATCCCATATTGACTATTTTCACTTAGGAATGTGTATACCTCAGGTTCTTCTGTGTCTATGGATTTTATTATTTTTCTTTATTGTGGTATCACCATTTCTTTTATCCAGTCACCTGTAGAAGCAGCCTGGCCTCTTGAGTTATAAGCAACTAGGAAGGTAGATTCCGTCCACATTTGTATACAGGTTTTTAGTGTGGTCATTCGCCTGGAATTCATTTTGGTTGAAAAATGAGATCAGTAGAATGTGTGATAGTTTGATAGAAAACTTCCCAGTCATTGCTGTACGTCTTCAACAAAGAATGAGAATTCCTGTTGTTCTTCATCCTTACCAGCATTTCTATTTAAGCAGAGTAGTATTTTCCAACCTTCTCACCCAAAGGTATTTTTTATCTATTCTTAGTCTTTTTATTTTTATAGATGGCTCTTAGTCTTTGTCATGATGGTGTATGCCATTATTCCCAAGTGCTCAGCAGGATTACAGTTTCCAGGCCTGCCTAGAGTAAAAAAAAAAGCAAACCAACAACAAAAACGTCAAACACCAGCTCAGTAATTTTTGTTTTGTCTTGTTTTCTTTCTAACAGACCTTGAATATGACCTTGATGCTGAACTTAAGGCTCTTCATTCTGCCAATATGTTGTATTTGTATTTATTAGCTCTAATTTCCAATTATTTATTATGTATGTTCTAAATAATCTCCTTTATATGTGAGTTTTACCCTTTTCGGTGTTTCTGATTTTTCCGGTCTTAATACATTGTCAAATATAATCAGCAATATTGAACTGGAATACTGATTATGATCATCCTTACTTTGTTCATTAGTATTTTGTTGAATACTTTTTTAGCTAGTATTGAAAATAATATTTCTTTTATCCTTTGCTCAGTTACTATGATACATTTTCTAACATAATTTACTAACATTGAATAATCTTTGGTTATGTATTGTGTCAGCCTGTGGTTTTGGGGATTTTTTAAGTAACTTTAACTTAAAAACAATCTTATTTTACCTACCAGTCCCAGTTCCCTATTCCTTTCATCCTCCCATTTCCCCCGCTAGCTCCCCATCCCAACCCCCATCCACTCCTCAAAGAGGGTGAGGCCTCCCATGGGGGATTATCAAAGTCCGACACATCATTTGGGTCAGAACCTAGGCCCTCCCCCATGTATCTGAGAGAGTATCCCTCCATAGATAATGGACTCTAAAAGTCCATTCCTGCACTAGGGATAAATACTGGTTTTACTGCCAGAGGCCCCACAGATTGCCCAGGTCCCCCAACTGACACCCATGTTCAGGGACCCTGGTTCAGTCTTATGCTGGTTCCCCAACTGTCAGACTGGGATCCATGAGCTCCTACTTGCTCAGGTCAGCTGTTTCTGTTGGTTTCCTTAGCATGTCTTGACCCCTTTGCTCATCACTCCTCCCTCTCTACAACTGGATCCCAGGAGTTCGGCTCAGTGCTATAGCTGTGAATCTCTGCTTTTGCTTCCATAAGCTACTGGATGGAGGCTCTAGGATGGCATTTAAGGTAGTCATCAGTCTCATTATGGGGAAAGGGCATTTAAGGTAGTCTCTCTACTGTTGCTTAGATTCTTAGTTGGGGTCATCCTTGTAGAGCTCTGGAGATTTCCCTAGTGCCAGATTTCACATTAAGCCCATAATGGCTCCCTCTGTTAAGGAATCTCTTTCCTTGCTCTCCTTCTCTATTCTTCCCCCAACTCAGACCTTCCTGATCCCTCATGTTCTCCTCCCCCATCTCCTCTCCTCTTTCTCCTACCCCCCCACCCCGCCCCCACCCCTGCCTGTGCTCCCAGTTTGCTCAGGAGATCTTGTCCCTTTCTCCTTCTCTGGGAGTCCATGTCTTCTTTGTTTCCTAGCTTCTCTGGGGTTATGGTTTGTAGGCTGGTTATATTTTTGCTCTGTGTCTAATATCCACTTATAAGTGAGTACATAAAAATGTTTTTATGTGTCTGGGCTCCCTCACTCAGGATGGTTTCTTCTAGTTCTATCCATTTACCTGTGAATTTCAAGCTTCTATTGCTGGTGGGAATGCAAATTTGTACAGCCACTTTGGAAATTAGTATTGTGGTTTCTCAGGAAAATGGCAATCAGTCTACCATAAGATCTAGCAATTTCACTCTTAGGCATATACCCAAAGGATGCACATTCACACACAAGGATATCTGATTAACTATGTTCATTGCAGCATTATTTGTAATAGCCAGAACCTGTAAGCAACCTAGATGCTCCTCAACTGAAGGATGTATAAAGAAAATGTGGTACATTTACATAATGGAGTACTACTCAGTGGAAACAAACAATGACAAAGATGATATGGGTTGATAAGTTCTTCTTTATTCCTAATAGAATATAACAATTTAAATAATGCAATAATTATCTATAAATCTTAAAAGAATTTTTCAAACCCTGTCTACCCATTGCCTTTCCATTTCAACTCTGATTGGTCATTTAAAGTGTCATTCATTTGCTTAATACATGTCAGACTCATTTCGATAAAGTTCTGTATGGTTCTGATTTTATTCAGATAATTTTGTTTTTCTTTACAAACATTATCATGTTTTTTTAATCTTCCTGATTATAAAGTCATCAAGTATATATTTAAAATACAGATTTCCAGACAGTTCTCTGTAAATTTCTCCTAAAAATATATGTGCCCCTTGTAGAAAGCAAAAGCTGAATGTCATTCACTCCAACCTTCTGTGTGGCTCACCAGGTAGCCAGTGTAGTATTTTCAGACTGAAGCCACTAATCTTGGCCTCTGCTGCCCTGCTAGCCAGTAGATGGGAATGGCAGATGCAAAACCCACTGAGTGGGATTCACAGTGGAGAATAGAAATTTGCTCAGTGCATTCCTGGGACTTGGCTGATGCTAGACAGTGCAGTTCATTTGGGTTTCCAGGGCCATTTGTGAATTCACTTGGAGGACAGGGCAACCATTTGGGGGTGGTGGGTATAGGTCCCATGCAGTACACCTCTGGTGATTCAGAAAACCCTGTAAACCACACTCGTGTCCTTGCTCCCTGTATAATCTTGGATAATTGCCTGTTCTCCCAAAGTCCTTAAGCTTGTCTGTCACTAATCCACCAGTGTCAGAGAAAATAAAATTTACCTTGTCTTGATCAATTTCCACCATATGGATGTTTCAGGGACATTCCAGTGGGGCTAGAATGTCTGAAAATAGACATTCATTGAAGCAGTACTGCAATATTTCCTCCAAGTTTCTAGGAGACAGGAAAATGCAGAGACTTGTTTCATCAAGTAGCAAGCTCACATGCTACCTTGTCAATATAAGTTCACTTCTGTAACATGACAGATGTATGGTAGGAAGTACAGAGAACTTTTCTGCATCCATCTGCCTTGCAGATCCCACAACTGTGTACACACAGCTGTGTGTCTTTGCCACACTTGGTACTAAGTACACTTTCCTCATTCTCTATTCCATTTTATATGTCTCTGTCTGTCCTTTGTTGTCCTTCAGTGTTTCCAGTGTGTTGATTCACCATCAAAAAGAGGCAAGCAAATGCTTATAGACTCTAATCCATCATCTTGAATTTTCCTCCTTGCAGGTTTGACTCAATTTTATGTGTACATATAGTTTAAATGGATCAGTTACACTTGAAATAAAATTAAAAAAAAAAAAAGGCTGAGTAAGTCTCAGCAGTGGCTTATTTCTTATATAAGTGTCGAATGGAAGCTGGGCTGGATGTTGTGCCTGTAATCCTAGCTACTCAGGTGGTTGAGGCAGGAAAATTTCAAGTTCAAGATCTACCTAGACAACTCAGAGAGACATGGCTATATTTAATCCCAGCACTTGGGAGGCAGAGGCAGGCAGATCTCTGAATTCGAGACCAGCCTGGTCTACAAGAGCTAGTTCCAGGACAGCCTCCAAAGCCACAGAGAAACTCTGTCTCGAAAAACAAAAAAACAAAGAACAAAAAAGTTAAAAATAAAAGTGTGGATTGTTGTTTTATACTTCTTTATGATACTATCTTAAGAATTAATTCAAGGGGCTGGAGAGATGGCTCAGAGGTTAAGAGCACCGAATGCTCTTCCAGAGGTGTTGAGTTCAATTCCCAGCAACTACATGGTGGCTCACAACCATCTGTTATGAGATCTGGTGCCCTCTTCTGGTGTGCAGATATACATGGAAGCAGAATGTTGTATGTATAATAAATAAAATCTAAAAAAAAAAAAGAATTAATTCAATCATGTATTTCTTATTGGATGAAAGTTTTTTGTTTAGTTTTGTTTTGAGACTAACTACCATTTACATATATGATAGGAGGTATAAAGTTGATAATTTGGAGGGAAAACATTTATTTTCTTAATGTTGCTGTGTGTTGCCTGAAGTTAAAGTTATTAATATATATACTTAAAATTTTATCATTTACCAACTTATTCTTAAAATTTCTATAATTTTTATTATTTACTCACTTTATTACTAAAAATTGATTCCAAAAACATCTTTTATTATTTTATGTTCTTCGGTATCTGGTACATTGTTCAGTTTGAGTAGGCATTGACAAAATGTAATAAATTGCCTAGGTAATTAGGTCATAGGTCATTTTGCTATTTTTCCCTTGTAGTTAATGGAGAATCATCTTCATCTGTCCTAGCTGATAATTCTTCCACCATGGGTACTCCACTACCATCTGAAGAAACCACCTCTACTTCCAATTGCACTAGCACCACCACCCAAGAGCCTCCTGTCCAAGAACCCCAGGCATCCTCAGAACACAGTGAATGTATTCCTTCTACCAGTGCCGAAGTGGGACCAGAAGCTCAGAGCCTCATAGACCCTGACTCTGATTCCAGAAACAATTCTGGTTTTGACAAAGTAAGGCAGCCAGAAGGGTTTTCAGAACCTCTGCGGCCACGGTCTAGAAATGCCAACACAGAATCTTTGCCCTCAGGGTATGTCAAGAAAATGCTTTTAATACTTGTTTTCTATTTAAGTAGAAATTTTATGATGTATGACTATTGAATATGTGTATGAAATGTTCCTTTTGTAAAACAAAACAACAAAACCACCTCTAGGGCTGAAGAGATGGCTCAACAGTTAAAAGTACATACTGTTCCTGCAGAGAGCTCAAGTTCAGTTCCCAATATCCATGTCAGGATGTTCACAATTCAGCTCCAGGACACTACACCTCTGACCTCTGTGGGTGCCTACACACATGTGCATACATGCCCCACATCCACACACTGACACACATATAATTAAAAATGATAAAATAAATCTTTTTAAAAATTAACTATAAATTGGAGCATTCATACTATTTATTCACTCCAGTGGAATGATTTTTTGGAGTTAAACACTTATCTTGTCAAAATAGGTTTTGTATGAAATGACATACAAACCTATGTGAATCTGCAAGACCTTTAGATTTCATTGTCACTTGAACACGACACACTTGTCATAACCCCAGTTCTGTAGCTCTCTGTGTGACCTTGCATTCTTGATAACAGCTAGCCACCATTTTCAATACTAGTGAATACTGGTGCCAGTCTCCAAAGGGCTCGATTATAAGCCTGGATTTTCCTAATCTTAGATTTTCCTAATGTCCTTTCAATTTCCCAATTTCCTTTAAGTATGATTATTTAACTCCCAATGGTTTTCTTTAAAGAATGATTCACCATACTCATTTAAACATTGCTTCCTCCTTACTTATTTTATCTTTTGGTACTGATGATACTCATGTTAATTATTCATTCATTTTCCTACCTTTAAGACACAGGTTTAGACTTGACTTAATACCATGTATGCCCAGAATAGTTTGAAAGTGCTGTGATAAAAATATGACACTTAGTTCCTTTTCTATTGCTATGAAAAGACACCATGACCAAGGCAACTTATAAAGAAAGCATTTAACTGGGGGCTTCCTTACAGTTTCAGATTAGTCTATGTCTATCATGGTGGGGAGCCTGGCAGTAGGCATGTATTGCCCTGGAGCAGTTGTTGAGAGTTCACATCTGATCCATGAGCAGAAAAAGAGTGAACCTGAGCTTGGTATGAACCTATGAAACCTTAAAGCCCATCCCCAGTGACCTCTTCTAACAAGGCTGTACCTTCTAATCCTTCCTAAACCGTCCACTGGAAACCACAATTTAAATATTTGAGCCGACAGGGGACATTTTCACTCATATCACCACATCGATGTTCAACACAGCCTTCAGTAATTAGAATGTTGACTCGTAGCCTTTGAAACTACCCTAGATGACTCTGGTTTTCCTTATTCATTTGATTGCTCATCACGGTACTGTGTTCAGACTTCTTTCCTATTTTTGAAACTTTTTTCTAAGTGCTGTTTACTGGTTCATTTGGTTTTAACATTGTGTAATTGTGGTTTCAGACTGGGATCTTCGTGTGCTTCCCTAGCAGATCTTATCATTTTAGCTTTTGTACCTTTATGTGTTTGTGCCTTTTGCACAGTCTTCTCATGTTTCTTGCAGACATTGTTCTCTACCCCTCGTTCAGAAATCTTTGCCATTTGTCTCCCATCTTTGGTAGTTTTACTCATTGTGTTGCCCTCTTCCCTCAGCCTCCCAAGCTAAGGATATAGTAGTACATCAGTAATGTGGCCCGTGCCTCTCCGGAGAGGGAAAGCAGCAGAGGTGCATGGCCTGTGTTAGGGGAGAGAGAGAGAGAAAGAGAGAGAGAGAGAGAGAGAGAGAGAGAGAGAGAGAGAGAGAGAAGTGCCAGGAGGTCTAAAAATCTATCACTGTATTCTCATTGGAATCCATCTTCTTTAAACTATTTTGTTTGCCACACAAGACAAGAAGAACTACCTTTGAATGATTTCTCTATAATTTTTTATATTCTATGCATCAGGGCAAACAGGTACAATGCTAAATAGTAAATAGTTTCAGATTTGTGGGCCAGTGGGCATAATTAAGACTATTATTTAGGTACTGACATAAAAAGAGATAAGATACCTACACTGCTTCAACCGTTTTGCCTGGGGTAGAACACTGCATATTGTGGGTAAATTGAATATCAGTTCCCTTCTTTGCCCTTTTCAGATGACATTCTGAGGTCAGAGAGCTCCTGACCCATAGGGGAGCCTGGCCAATTTTACTAACTGCCCAGGGCATCCTAAGTCCTAGTGTTATCTTTTTCCCTCTCTGTCAGCGGGTCCCAGGGGAAGCAACTTGCTGAGCTGCCATTTTAGAGGTAAGATTCTACCAGTGGGACCTGAGAGTTGCTCACAGTGACCTCTGCAGCTGGTGACCAGAGAGGGTGTTCAGCCGTGATAAAGAAGGTACTTAGGGTAGGGTAAGGTAATGAAGGATGCTTTAGCTTTGTCTACCTGACTCACAGTGTTAGTTGAATAGAGTTATACTCATTTATCCTATAGAAGTGGTGAATTGCTAGGTGGGCAAGATGGCATGGTGGGTAAAGGCATGAATACATGCATGTATAACCACATACACAAATAAATGTACAAAGTAAATCAAAAGTTTTTTTTTTGGGGGGGGGGAGATATGGTTCAGTGATTATGAGCACTTGTGTTCTTCCAGAGGACCCAAGTTCAGTTTTCAGTGCCCACATCAGGCTACTAACAACCACCTCTAACTCCATCTTCAGGTTATTAACATATTGTTCTGGTCCCTTTGGGTACCTCCACACAGGTGTACATATATGCACACAGACACAAACACATACATTTACATAAATCATAGTAAAGCCTTTTTAAAAAAGAATGGTAGGGTGGGGCTGAGCAGACTCAATAAACTCTTTCATTTCCTGGAGGGTTCCCTTTTGCTCCACATTATTATTCTTACTACTACTACCAGTCATCTCTTCAAATACATCCTTACCATGGTGCTTAAATATAGTATTATTTGAGGGCAAGAAAAGATCCAGAACTTAGTTTTAATATCTCTGGAGAAGTAATACAAATACTAGCATGCTTGCCAAACTTCCCAGATCATTGCATAAGTCAACCACTTATCTACATAAAATGATCCAAAGTTAAGGCAATGGAGAGTAAAATGTATTTTACAGAAGCTCTTAAAGTGGTGTTCTCAAGCTAGCTATAAATCATAAGTACTTTAAAATTTGGCAGTTTAAAACTACAAACATGCTATCTTGAGATGTCTGATGATCAGAGATCGGAAAATGGCCTATCAGCGTCCTTCTCCTTAGAGTCCTTCTGAACTTACATTGAAGCCCCAGTGGGGGCTGACTCATAAATGTGCTTGACTTAGCACCCCAACACTACTGAACTCAGGGCTGCTGGTGAGTAAGATCCATGTGCACACAGGCTCTTATAGAAGGCTCAGCAGATAGTGTCACCATGACATATTGTGCTGTAGATGACATTATAAAGAGTAAGACTGAGTCACGTCAGTTTACGGTTTTGTTTTCTGGCACAAGCTTGCTAATCCCATCTTCTTGGAAGGCTAAGGCAGGGAGATTGGAAGTTATGATGTACATGGGCAACATAGATTCTGTCTCAAAATATAAAATTTTAAAGGGGTTGGAGATATACATAGTTCAATGACAGAGCACTTGTGTTGCTAGGCCCTAGATTAAATCCCTATACTAAAGAATGAAAAGAGAAAGAAAAGTTAAAGAAGAAAATCTCTAGTCTTCCTCCCTGGAGCTAGGTCTGCTGCTCTGTGGAGGGACTTCTTTTCTGGCAATACCAGGTGCATTGAAAAAGTCAGGTGAATGAGAACTTTATGAGACTAATGAATGAAGAAACTTACCTAGTTTCAAACATGCTTCCTGTCTTTCTCAGAAAATTCCTAGCATACTCAGAACTAGAATTTTACCTTGCTACCCAGGAAATTTGAAGTGACTTCTAGTCAAGATACCCCGCCCCTGTCTACCACAAAGACTGTAAATACCTGTTGTTTTCTAACAAAGCTACAATGAGGTATATCATATCACTTTCAATTAATACTGTAACCATAAGCCCTGTTTTAGAACCTTACTCATTAAATATCTGAGGGAAACCTTGTAATGTAAAATGGGGACAAAACAGTCAATGTAGAAAATGCTACTTGAGGGCTCAACAGATGGCTCTGTGGGTGAAGATACCTGCCACCAAACCTGGCAACATGCAATCCCTGGGACCCACATGGAAAGAGGTAACCCCCACAAGTTCTGTTCTGACTTCCATATGCACCTAGTGGCTTACACACACGCACGCACACACGCACACACGCACGCGCGCTGTTGATATAATAAACTTTAAAAGTTAATTAAAAAAGAAAGTGCTTGAAGAAAAGAGGCTATTTTAATATTGTCAGAGGGTAAGAAAAGGTGTCACATGCATAGCCAGGTATTGTGTAAAATGAATGCTTAAAGAATTTAAGTATTGCATGCATGTATTGTATATATGCAAGCAAAACACTCATGTACATACAGCAAAAATAAATCTTAAAAAAAAATCTCTGGATGTACTTGAGATTTCTTTTGGTAGTGACAGGAGGACACACAATAGAATAAAATGTTTACAGTGACTAATTTAAAATAGGCCTCTTTTCACTTCCTATCAAGAGTTTGGGCAACTCTTTTTTCTTAAGGTTTTTCTGAAACTTTGTAACTGATCATCTAATGTTTCAACTTGGCTTGTATGTTACATAATTAACTTTTTGTTCCATTAGCTGGCAAGTTTCTTTACCTTTATCAACTAAAGCTTCTACTGTTTTTCTGGGGGCCTTAAATTCTTTAAGCATTCAATTTACACAAATATGATACTCCCCAGAAGGGAGTGCCATAGCTCCTGAAACTGGAGTTAACAAATGCTCCTGAGTCAGCTTGTGGGCGCTGATATCAAAAGCCAGTCCTGAACCAGTGCCTTTAACTGCTGAGCCATCTCTCCACTCCCCAGAGATTTTGTTAAAGGGCAAAACAAATCAGGTTTTATAATAATGAGAATGTCAACAGACTTGACAGAATAGACAGAAGTTGGAAACAAATTTACCATAAGTGCTGGGAATGGTACCTTGGAAACCCCTCCCTGTTCCACGTTAAAATTTTCACTGACTTGCTCTTAAGCAAATATTAAACAGGTAATTTTGCCACTGAGTTTATGTATGCATCAGCCCTGACATGTCCAGAAGATAGTATTTCACAGCACTCATCCCTCTATGTGCCCTCTTCCATAATGTTCCCTGAGCCTTAACAAGACCGGGGCAGGGGGATTTGATAGAGATGTCCTTCTGCAGCTGAGAAGTCACTTAGCACTTCTTAGCACTTTGAATTGTTATAAGGCTTTGTGTAACTACTACCCTCTACATTAAGAAGCTTCTCTGACCACAGTTTAGAATAGTACAAGTTTATTTATGTAAATATAAGTATTTAGTAGACAGACAACACGATACTATCACAAACAGCATCAGTGGGTTCTTCCCTAGGGCCTATGAATGTCCTACCCACTGGTTTTGACCAGCTTACAATACCAGACATGAGTTCCCTTCAATAGAACAAGCCTCAAATCCAATCAAGAGCATAGCTGATTTACTTCATAAATGGTCTAACCACTGTCTGACTAGTGGGCCCATTTTATCTGGCAGGTCAGTATTAGCATGAAGGGTTCAGTGCTGGGTACGACTGTTAATGTCTTTTCTCCTTCTGCAACCTGCATGACAGTTTCCAGCACCATGAAAACTAGCCGTTAGCATGATGTTTTTATTTTAAAGTTTTTCCCCCTCCTGTCTATAATATTGAGAAAATAGCAGAGAAGAAGAAATGAGAAACCAAGAGAAGAAAAATCAAAGTGTGGAAAATAGATTGAGAAGATTTCAGGAAAAGATAAGTTTGTAATGTTCATTCAAAGGACTACCAAAATAAGGAGTGGAATAGATGTGTACAGTAACCTGTGTGCACAGTCCCCTGTGTGCACAGAGATAGCAGAGTTGTCAGGGACAGTACCACCACGTGTTTAAGGTGCTTCTGCTAAAAACCTTTTAGATGTACAATTTTAAAACCAAAGACAAAATGGATATTACTCATTGGCATTTAGTGCTGAGATTCTTTTTTTCTTATTTTTCTTTTCTGCTAAAATGGAAGAGTGTAAATTGGTAAATTTAAAATTTTTAAGTATTCTATGCTCTATTTCTTTACTACAGTTATTTAGTTTCCAGTTGTTACAAAGAAACAATAATTAAGAGATTAAAATACCTTTATAGCTCAGTAGTGGGTGGTTCATGTCTTTAATCCCAGCACTTAGAAGCCAGAGGCAGTCAGATCTCTGAGTTCAAGGTCAGACAGGGCTACCCAGAGAAACCTCTTGGGAAAAAAACAAAAACAAATAAAGTGTGTGTACGTGTATGTGTTTATATGTTATGAATGTGTGGGCTTTGTGAAATAGAGCATGTTTGTAATGTTCTTGATTCTAGAACATTTTCAGATTTTGCTTTTTACTTCTATTTTTATACTTTTATTATAGATGGGAACAGAGAAAAGATCCTCATGGTAGAACCTATTATGTGGATCATAATACTCGAACTACCACATGGGAGAGACCACAGCCTTTGCCTCCAGGGTAATACATTGTCCTTATCTATCTTTAGCTATGTTTTTATTGTGTGTAACTTTTAAATTTATTTGATATAATATTCATAAATAAGAATTTAAAGATAGTCGCTATAATTTTTTGACAATGACTTTAGTGAAATAGACTTTATGCTATGGTTCTCAATGGATGGATTAAATGAATGACATGTAGATCCTATTTACGTAAAATGAGCCTTAAACCAGGTGCTGGTGGCACACGCCTTTAATCCCAACACTCGGGAGGTAGAGGCAGGCGGATCTCTGTGAGTTTGAGACCAGTCTGGTCTCCAGAGTGAGTTCCAGGCAGCCTCCAAAGCCACAGAAAAACCCTGTCTGGAAAAACAAAAAACAAACAAACAAAAAATAAAAACAATAAAATGAGCCTTCAGATGTGCTATGTTGGAACACCATATTTACATTTTCCAGTGATAAGTTCTCAATACCATAGGACCAAGTACTGAGTTCTTTCCTTCTGGTTGATAAGAGATACAGAACAGGGCCTGTGCGGTTCTGGAGTTTCAAGAGTAGCATGGCAGGATGACACACAAGGCATACTTGGGGACTGGCCACTCATTGGTTGGGCTATCCTATGAGGCCTCTAAGGGACTCTGGGAAATGAAATTGAAAAGGTGGATAAGTTCCTTCTGACAAAGTGCCTGAAAACTGTTTCTCAAGAAGAAGCGAGGAGAAAGTCTGTCTGTGATAGAATAGGAATTTAGCAAAGATAAATGCCTGGAGGAGGCGTGTGTATGGTGTCCCCTACACATCCCTAGCAATGCCAATAGATAAAGTAAAAATATGTATGTTTTAATTTAACAGGAAATGACTCATTGCTTCATTTTTATTGCTTATTTGTGGTAGATGGGAAAGAAGAGTTGATGATCGTGGAAGAGTTTATTATGTGGATCATAACACCAGAACAACCACATGGCAGCGGCCTACCATGGAATCTGTTCGAAATTTTGAACAGTGGCAATCTCAGCGGAATCAATTGCAGGGAGCTATGCAACAATTCAACCAACGATACCTCTATTCGGTAATTAGCAATTTACAAGGTGTTAGAGGTGTTAATGTTACTTTTCCCTTACTTTGGTGGCTTTCTAAAATATGTAGAGTACATTCAATAGTTTGTTTGCTTCATTTTATTTTTGGCTAATCTTTAATATTACTTCTGGTTTGTCTAAATAAATAAGCATTCTTGAAATTTTTCTGTCTTTGGAATATTTTAGATTTTAGATTAGGATGTTCATCCTGTATATAGTACATTTGTTTTGTTCTGTGTAGGACTTCGTGTGCATTAAAGTTTGTAAACAGGACAAAATTAGGTATTGGGTATGTATCAAAATACTTTCTACTAAGTAGCACAGTCCTCTTAAATGGATGCAAATTAAGCTACTTCAATAGAATACCAGGGCTGGAACAAGAAAGAATCATTCTCTGGCTTACAGTGCCATCAAGCAGCTGAGTTCTGCCTTTTAGAGTATCATCTATTTCAGTGCATCTTGCCTGCTCTATTATCATGCCTCTTGCCTACACTAGCTATTGTTATGCACTTTATCTGCACCGTCTGTTGTCATGCAGCTTACCTACACCATCTATTGTCACCAACTGAACCAGCACCATCTCCTCATGCATTTTACTAGTACCATCTTTTACCATGCAGATTTCCTTTACCATCTATTGTCATGCACATTACCTTCACCATCTCTACCGGCTGTTGCCATGCATCTTTCCTGCACCCTCTATTGCCATGCATTTTGCCTGCTATTTTGAACATAAAGAGCTTCTACCCTTGGCCTGATTTCCAGAGTCTCTGCCATGAAAGGAAAGGGTAAACTGAAAGGGGAGAGGTTTCCTGTAGCAGGGCCCTTGTACTTAGCAAGCCCCTGCCTATTTGCTTAGCAGTTTAGCAAAGGAAACCCTCCTGCTTCTGCCTCATTGGCTAGAATTGGTCACTTTACTAATCCAGATTCAGTGGACTATTCCTTATGGGCACATTGTTACCTCAAACAAAGCTAGTGATTACATTATCAAGAAAGATAAGATAAAAATGGATATTTAGTGCTGTCTGGTGGCAGTCCTATCAAATATTCATCAAGATGTATACATATTACCATTGAATAATTATTTTGCAGAATAATTATACTATAATGATTTACCTATTTTTGAGCAAATAATATTGTCTCCTTTAAATGGCATAATCTCTATCTCTAATTACCCATCTCCTCTTACTCCTTAAAAAGGACTAGGAAATTAGCTTTTTGATTTTACTACACTATTTTTAAATGATTTACTAATAATTATATCAGCTGGTGGCTGCTCTTCATAATATTTTTGAACATTGTTTCTTGAAATTGTTGTATTCATATTCCTTTATAACATTTTTTAAAAATTCTAAGATATGATTGTTAATTGCTTAGTATATTAGTATACTTCTGGCTAAAACTGCTATCTTATATTGCAACCTCTTTTTCAACCAGGCTTCAATGTTAGCTGCAGAAAATGATCCATATGGACCTTTACCACCAGGATGGGGTAAGCTGATATGGTATTTATAAAAATATGTATAAGGTATATAGGTATCAAATTGTTATTGAATGTTATTCATACTTTATGTTTTAGAAAAAAGAGTGGATTCAACAGACAGAGTTTACTTTGTGAATCATAATACAAAAACAACCCAATGGGAAGACCCCAGAACTCAAGGGTATGTGTATAGTAAAGTCTTAAGTTATTACACATGAGAAGATGGATGGAGTCAGTGGGCTATAAGTACCTGAAACATACCCACCATATGATTGTGATTTTTTTGTCTTACAGCTTACCAAATGAAGAACCCCTGCCAGAAGGCTGGGAAATCAGGTATACTCGGGAAGGTGTTAGGTACTTTGTTGATCATAACACAAGAACAACAACATTCAAAGATCCTCGCAATGGGAAGTCATCTGTGTAAGTGGAAACCCAAACTTCAAAAATATTATGTAGTGAATACAGGAGGTCTAGTCTCTAATGCAGCTTCAAATTTAGAAACAAGCCATGTTCAAGAAAACATGCACAAGTAATATCTACCTATAACTGGTTTTGCTCTATATAATTCCAGAATGGATTTGTGGTATGGCATTTCTTTATTTAATAATATATATTTTGTATATAATAACATTAGCATATATGTGTGTGACAACTACTATATGCCAAAGATTGTTCTAACCATTTTAGACATGTTAGCTCATTTTTATCTTCCCATGACCTTTGAGAGAGAGATTATATTATTATTTTCTTGTTTGTTTTTTTTCTTTTAACAAGGCCCCTTTAAGAAGTTATTAGCCATTTATTTCCTTAAAACACACAATATGTAGTTTACTTTTCATTTTTATCTATTTCCTTCAATGGTACATTATATACAAAACAGCCACTCTTTCCCCATGTTTCTAGGGAGTAATGCTTTCATTGTCTAGAGAATGCCAGGTCCCTGTTAAGTATTTGATAAATTTTCTTGGGTGAATGAACTTCCATGACTGTGACAGCAGAAGACAGCATTTTGTGTTCACTCTACCATGAAAGTTCCTGAATTTCCGTGTATTTTTTGTTAAGACTCTCTCGGCAGGAGAAGCAGGTCTCATTCTCAGCTGACTCTTGTGTCTGCCTCTTTTCTCATTGTCCAGCTTGCTCCAAGAATTACTTATGCTTTGCTTTGTTTTTGTTCAGATCAGGTTTAAGATGAGGTCTAGGTTTTTTTTTTTTTCCTCCTGTTCCTCTTATCTAGAATCCTTGACTTCTTCAGCTTTAAGAATTATCAGAATTCTGCTTATAGTTTATCACACAAAAACAATAGTACAAAAAAAAAAAAAAAAGAATTATCCAACGTTCTTTTTAAGTAGTCTGTAGTAGACTTTAGGCCTTCTATAAACTAAGGGCTTCTCAATAGACCTGTTCCTACTTGGAGTCTCTCTCGTGCATATGTTCTGCTGATGGGACAATCTTCATGACTCAAGCCTCTATTGTCCTAATGAATACACCATTTATCGACTGTAAATAGCTTTCTTTAGTCATACTACAATCTGACGCACACTGTTTCATAATTATATTACAGTGTTATTTGTTATGCTTCTTTTTAGAACTAAAGGTGGTCCACAGATTGCTTACGAACGCAGCTTCAGGTGGAAGCTTGCTCACTTCCGTTACTTGTGCCAGGTACTACAGTGGTAAATAAATCTCATTTATAATAATTTAGTCTGATAGTTATGGAATACATATGCTGTGGCTTACATGCTGTGATATTTTTGTTTTTAGTCTAATGCACTACCCAGTCATGTAAAGATCAATGTGTCCCGACAGACTTTATTTGAAGATTCCTTCCAACAGGTAAGGAAGGTATTATCAAAATGAAACAGTATTACTTGTTTTATTTTATTCTGTGCTTCTAAAGGGAGTTAGAAGCATTTGAGTCTTTAAGCATTTATAATAGCCTTACTTCTTGAGTGATTACATTAGTAATTATGTTAAACTTTATTATGTGATCTAGAGGAGTTATGAGATCTAATATGGAGTTAAAGCATTCATATACATAAAATTAAACTTCACCATGTAATGAGTCATGACTGATGGTTATTGACAATTTTTAATTGCTTTTTCTCTCCTCCTCACAGCATCTCTGTGAGAGATACACCATCATCTCAATTTTATAGATGAAGGTGGGAGAGTAGAACAATGAAGAATTTAGGAGTATCTGGGTGTAGTATCACATGCCTTTAATCTCAGCATTCTAAAATCAGAGACATGTAGATGTCTGTGAATTCCAAGTCACGTAAGTGACATAGTGAGAGTCTGTCTTAAAAACGAGCCAACCAGCAAACAAATAAATAGATAAATGAAATAATTTAGGTGTATTCTTACTAAAATAAAGTTTGAACAGCATTTGGAGTAAGTCTGTTTTCACATCTGTAAAACTTGTGAAAATGCTAACAAATCAAATTGATGGATATTATAGATCCATTTGAATATTCCATTAGTAATTCTTATGTTCATTCTGACCTCTAGACTTTACTGTTTCATCTAGCCTGAGCATGTTGTTTAAAATAACAGTCCCTGGTTTTCTTCCCACATATGGTCATTTTCTAACCATTTCTATTTCATCATTTTCATAGCACTACCCACTCCCTGTATCCCTTACTGGAATGTTTGCTTTGTGAGGACATGGACTAATGGTTTACTTTACCTTTGTCCAGTACCTAGAATAGTGTCTTTCATAGGACAGTTATTCAATAAACACTTATGAATCAATACAATGAAGAAGTCAGGAATTTTTCATGATCTTTCACTCTGTAAAGCATTGACTGTGTACTCAAATATGAGTCTCATTAATTTTTCCATTATTTCTTTTATTTTTAAGATTATAACTAAATCATCTTCTCCTTCCATTTCCTCCCTCCATACTCTCCTGCCTCTTTCTCAAATTTATGGTCTCTGTTTTCACTAATATATATATTCCTAATACATGTAACATGAAAAATAAATGACTCAGAGACTGACATTGGGGTTCAACAGCAAATCAGCTGGCCACCACCTCTCACCTCTATCTCAGTCTGAAAGGGCTGACCCATGCATGAGCTCTTCAAGCCTCCAACTGCTGCTTCTCCTCAGCATGGCTGGAGGATGAATGCCTCTCTGAGACCTTGCTTCTGTCTTTTGTACTTCCCTAATGTTGGGAAGGTATGACTATAATTCCTTTTTAGACTGATTCACTCTTCTGTAGATCTGTTTATCTCTTAATCCTGAGTCCTAGGATTAAAGGTGTATATCACTACCTCCTAGCTTCTGGCTGCTGGGATTAAGGGTGTGTGCAGCTTGTGGCTGAATTTGCTTTCTGAATCCTCAGGCAAGCTTTAATCAGTCATAAACAACATATTGCCACAATACAAGAATGCAGCCTGTTTATTTTGTATAATGTTATTGGTATGTATATGTTTTTATGACTGACCATATGGTATTAAATAGCCAATTGGTGTGCTCTTCTCTAGGGAAGACTATTTCTCCCGCTCTCAGCATTCCTTAGTTCTTTATATAGGTCTGAGGCCTTGAGAACCTTCACTGTCCATATTAGCATGTCCCTTGGTGTCCTCCTTGTTCTAACTCATGGCTAGGCACTCATGGTTTGAGACTTTGTGGATGTAGCTTCTAACATTTCTAGGAGAAACAATTTCACAACAAACTCCCTGATCCTTTGACTCTTAAAATCTTTCTGACCCCTTTTCTGAAATCTTCTCTGTGCCTTAGGTGTGGAAGTTGTTTTGTAGATATATCAGTTGGGACTGGGCTCCACAACTCTACATTTTATTTGGTTGTGTTCTGTAATAGTCTCTGTTGCAAAGAGAACATTTCTTTGATGAAGGGTGAGAACTACACTTATCTGTGGGTGTTAGGACAAATATTTATAATGTAGTTAGAGATTATGCTGGTTTAGTGAAGAGCTTCTCTTCCAGAATCTATGACTTCACTAGTGCTGGGTAGTTGGGTAGGTTTCTAGTATCAGGCATGATATCTCTCTCATTGAGGCAGTCTTAGGTCCAATTACAGAACTGTTGGTTACCATCAGTTTGCCACTACTAGCACCCTATGGTTTATTGTGCCTTGCTGGTTGCTAATTTTTTTTGTATGTTTTGTTTTATACTGGTTAAAATGGAATAGTAATACAGAAGTTTTAGAGACATTTATATCATATCCTCATTTTACTAGCTGTTGATAAAGCCTTAGAAAAGATAGCCATTGTAGCCATTATCACAACTGCTTTTGTGTGTGAGTGACTAATTCTGAACCAAACAATTGTGTCAAGTGTCCAAGTGTGTTTTTACAAATGGTTTGTTCAGAGCTGTATTTGAATTGCTTTTAGCAACTGTTTATCTAATTTCATGTTAGTTATTGTCTTACTTTTCCTGTCTTGAGTCTGTTCAAATATGAGGTTAAGCCCATAATTGCTTCCTAGGGATTCCTATTAGTGAGCTGTGTTTGGACCCAGACCTGCCAATCTTGGCTGCGGCTCTGATGGGTGATAGTAGATATAAATTTTTATCCCCAAGAAACTTACAGATTCTGAAAATTATTTTGATCTTATTTTAAGACATGCTGTTATATGTATATAATACACACACACACACACACACACACACACACACACACACATATCATTGTGTGAGAGTTACAGTTGAATTTCTATCCTCTTGAGAGTTAGAAGAGAGTTGATGTAGGTGGAACTCAAAAAGTCCTTTCAGCTTACAGAATTGCTGTGGAGAAAAGCTTACCCGTCACATGTTGAAGTAGTATAAAACTCAAGGAGGGGAAGGAGAGAAAATGAAATCTAAATTGTCCTCTTCTACCACTAACTCTAAGTAGAACTGTTTAACAGTAGAAGGGGGAAGAGTATATGAAAGTGAGTCAGGGAAAACTTGAAGGATTATCTGTTTTTAGCTGGGTTATGGAACAAAGCAGATGAGCTGCAGAATTAAATAAGAGATATTGAAATGTGTACTTTTGAAAATACAGATTAAATTTAAATTGAATTATTTTGGAGGTAACTTATACAGTGTAAAAATGCTTAAATATTCACATTTTTGTCTTTAATTAGATCATGGCATTAAAACCATATGACTTAAGGAGGCGATTATATGTAATATTTAGAGGAGAAGAAGGCCTTGATTATGGTGGCCTTGCAAGGTAAAGTTAAAAAGTTACTGCTTTGTAATAAGTCTGTTTTGTCATCTGCAGTAGAGGTATTCTTTAAAAGATATATGGATATATTAATTTACTTTTTTCATTAGCAACCAGGGTTATTTTGGGTAACCATTATTTCAACTTTTTTGCTTATGTATATATGTATGGTATGTTTGTATGTGCACTTGCATGAGTATGGTACACATATGTGTACGTGAGTGAATGTTATCTAGGTCTGTGTGCAGATAGATATATGTGGAGGCCTGAGGGTGACATGTGGTGTCTTCCTCTATCACTTTCTACCTTATATGTTAAGGCATGGTCTTTTGCTGAATCTAGAGCTCAACATTTGAGCTGGTATGATTAGCTGGCCTTTGCTGGGATTTCCTATCTCCATATGCCAAGTGCTGGGATTACAGGTGGGTCACCATGACCACATGCCCAGAACACATGGGTTCTGAGGACCAGAGTACTCAGAGTATTCTGCCTTCATGGCAAGTGCTTTATGCACTGAGCCATCGCAGGGTCCCACTATTACAATTACTCTTCTGTACATACCAAAGTTTTTACCAGATGGCTGTATAATATTCTACATATGAGTGTAGCATAATTAATGGGTTTACGGAAGGTTATTTAATATTTTGCTATTTTAACATTGCATATCACTTTTATTTGTGCTTTTGCTCTGATCTGATTTTATTTGGAAAATGAAATTTTCTGCTTTTATTGAAAAGTTAACAGTGTTGTTAAGAGATACCTGTGAAGTGGTTAATGTAAATCCTTTTTTTTTCCTCCCTTAATTGCTTCACACAAATCTAAATTGGCATTTTTTTTAAGTTTAACAGTTTCATTAAGTATTCCTAAGAATTCAGATTTTCATACACTTTCACAAAATGAGAAAATCACAATTTAAGTATAGCTGACAGAAGTGAAGAACCAGGTCACAACTGGTAGAAGTAGATACATAGTATTGCTGTGAGTTTGTCAGTGTTTCTGTTAGCCTCTTTCTTTATCCAAAACATTATTGATGTTTTCAGTAAGTACCTCTATCCAGAAAATATTCATATTATGTGTATTGTGAATGACTTTTTCTCAGTTTCAGAAATGCCCAGACATTGAAAAGAAAGGTACATCTTAGAAAAGAAAGAACATATTTTTTCCTCAGTGTCTGACATGATAACATTCATATTCTTTTGTGAACTATTGTTTGTCTTAAATGGTTCCAGTTCTGTGTTTGGACAGTTTAAATGCATGTAATGGGTTCTTGTGTATCATTGTTTTGTTACTCCTAACTTTTGATTTGATCATGCATTGATTGGTTAGACTCATTGAAGAGTACTTATTCAAGAGTTCATGGGGGATATATTCCTGTAGTTGTTACATATTTGGAAGTGTTTTCCTTGTTGGTTTTATAAACAACAACCTCACTAGAAAGACATTTCTTGTACAATATTATCTTTCCAGTATTTTTAGGTATCACTTCACTGTTGATTTAGCATGGAATGTGAGCACTAGGTAGTATGAGGCCAAACCATTGTCAGAAAATTTCCCTGGGTGTCACACTGTCCTTTAAAGTACACTAGTTTCATTGCAGAGTTTTGTTTGTTAGTTTGTTTTGTTTTGTTTTGGGTTTGTTTTGTTTTTTAAGACAGGGTTTGTCTGGGTAGCCCTGACTGTCCTAGAACTCACTCTCTAGACCAATCTGGCCTTGAACTCACAGAGATCTACCTGCTTCTCCCCCCCTTCAGAGGGCTGGGATTAAAGGTGTGCACCACCACACCTGGCATTTGGTCTTTTTTAAAGGAACATTAAGAACTTTAATTTCAGGGAAGTTTTCTTCTATTTTATCTTTGAATTTTTTTTTCTGTTCTATTTGTTCTTTTCTTTCTTCAGGAACATCAATCATGGGTATGTGGAATCTCCTTTGTCAGTCTTATGTGTCTATCATCTTTTTCTCTTACGTGTCTGTCATCTTATCATTTGATCCTAGTGCTTTTCCTATTTTGGTTTTCTGAAACCTGTCTTCATGTCACCATTTGCAGAATTACCCTATGCTTTGCTGCTTCTCATGTGATTTTTCTTCATTTGCTGTTTTACTGTTTTTTTCATTGTCTTCTCTAGGCCATGCTAGCTCTTACGTGTTGGGTCATGATTCTTTCAGCCTCATGTGTCTAGTTTGAGAGTGCAGAGCTGAGCTTGTGTTGAAAAAGTCAATTCTGCCTCTTGCTAGTTAGGAAACTTCTCTTTTGTGTTGGTATTAGGGTAAAGGCTTTTCATCATGTATCCATTCTTCTTTTGGATCAATATAGTTTTTTTTTTTTTTTCCTGGTTTGCTGCTTTTTAAAAGTGATCTGAAGCAGTTGGAAATTTAATCGTGTGTGTGTGTGTGTGTGTGTGTGTGTGTGTGTGTGTGTGTGTGTGTGTGTGTATCCATGCACAATTCTTACTAGATTTACTTATCTTACTTTAGCCCAACCACAAAGTGAAGTTACTTGGTTTACTTAGTATTCTGAGTCTGAATTTAATTCTATGAATTGATAGTAATTCATAGTTGTTTTGTTTAGCAATTGTCTTCTGTATCCTTCAGGTACTTACAGGGAATGTTTTAAAAGCTCTATTAAGCATTTAACAAAATAAGAGGCCATAGGAACCAGCATAGAGGTGACCTGTGATGACTTAAAAACTTTCAAATTACTTGATAGTATCACACAAATTATCAGATTGAGATGAAGAATTAAAATTATGTTTTTTCTTGAGATAAATGTGGTAATGGCTTTAATCCCAGCACTCAGGAGACAAAGGCAGACAGATTTCATTTGAGGTCAGCCTGCTTTGCCTAGCAAATTTCAGGCCAATCTCAAGGTACGAAAACAAAGAACAACAACCATTACAACAACAACAACAATTCTGGCTTTTCTTTATCAACAGTATACTAAAATTTCTGCTTTTCCTGGCACTGAATGGCTGAGTCCTTTAAGATAGTGTGCACTCATTACAGTAGATAGTACCCACCACTGTCTACTACCACCATTGTATGAAGACTGTGTTATTGTACCTAGAAGTTTTTTTTCCCTAAAGCCAATAATATTTATTATCAGGTTTATAATGAAGAATAGGGATTGTGGCAAGGCAAAGCCCCATGAACTCACACTGATCATAGTAAATATTTGAGTTTGGAATCGCGCTTTAGAACATTTTGTAAATGTTTATTTTGTGTTAAAAAGTATTAAAGTGAAACAAAATAGGCAGTTAAAAGTTAGTAAGCACATAGCACATTTAAAGATTTCACTTTTTAATTTTTTGCATCATTTGAATATATTTGTTCTGTAAAAGGCAGATATTCCAGCCCTTAGGAGAGCCTGTGGCAGGAAGATTGTTACCGACTAAAAGCCAACCTGGACTTTGTATCCAGACTAGCCTGAGCTGTGAAGTAAGATCTTAACTCAAAAACAAAAACATCACCTCACTGTTTTATAGCAGCAGTATTATATGCTTCAATGTCACTATCAAATGTTTCCTAGAACCTGTAATGGAGGATCAGAGTATAGCTCAGTGCTTTATCCATTGCTTAGCATACATGAAGCCCTAGATTCCATTTCCAGCATCAACAAAATTTAAAAAACCCAAAACATAACAAAAAGCTTGTTAAATATATATTATAGAATGCCTATAAGAGTTAATACTGAAAATATATAGACATGGCTTTTGCCTTAGAGGTTAATATGCATAAAAATATATTTTCTGATTGTTATTGCACAATGAATGCAATGACAGATATGTATTATACTCTTAAGTTGCTTCAAAAATTGCTAAGATCGGATTGAATTGTGAGTTGAGAAAAACTGTACTCTACATAAGTTGAATTGAAGTTGAGGAAAGATAGTCAAATAAGTTTGATGTAGAAAAGAACAGATCCATGGGGAACCATGAGTTTGCAGTTTGATAGCTCAAAACTAGCAGAGGCTTTGAAAGGAAAACCAGATGGAGGAATGCTAAGAAATGAGTAGGTGTGTGTGTGTGTGTGTATGTGTGTGCACGCATGTATGTGTGTGCATGCACACATTTATTTACTTATTGATATGTTTAAGACCATTAAAAATCCACATATATGTGAATACTAAAAGTAATCTTGACTTATTTTCTTATAGAGAATGGTTTTTCTTGCTTTCCCATGAAGTATTGAACCCAATGTATTGCTTATTTGAGTATGCAGGCAAGAATAACTATTGTTTACAGATAAATCCAGCATCAACCATAAATCCTGATCATCTTTCATACTTCTGTTTTATTGGTCGCTTTATTGCAATGGTGAGTTCCTAACTTTCTGTTATTTTATTTCCGTGTTTCTTAGTTCAGAAGTGTTCTAGGGGCTAGGGAGATACCTAAATGGGTAAATTTCTTGCCAAGCAGGCTCAAGGACAACAGTTCAGACTTCAGTGGTCTGTTTATAATTCCAATACTCAGAAGACAATACTCGATCCTCAGAGCAAGCTGGCAAGGTAAATTTGCTGAAACTGCAAGTTTCAGGTTTGATTGAGAGAGTCAGTGTCAGTATTGTGGTGAATAATTTAGGAAGACTCACCATCAGCCTTGAGCCTTCACACACATGTGCGTACCACATACCCAGACATGTGCAAAAAAGTGCATTGTATAAAAATCTTTTGAAAGAGACTTTATAAGTTCCTTGAATGCTTACGGGTAATTCTCAGTTGTTGGGGAAGTGTCAGATGTCTCAGTAGTGGAGCCACCAGTAAACTTTCCTTTCTTAAGTAAACAGTATTTCACTCTTGCTCATTCAAGCAACCCAGATAAGTTACAATGGGATGTGTGTGCTTAAACACACATACACATACACACTAAGGTGGAGGGGGAATGATTTGTTGGGAAGAAGAAAAGTTCATTGGGGGGGGGATGCCATGATGGGAATACAATTAAAGATAGAGATTATATGTATGGATGAAATTTAGAAAGAATAAATAAAATTTGTCAAAAAGTAATAGCCTTGTTACTCACTTTGTGTGGAGGAAAAGGGAGTTGTATATATAGTTATTTAGCCAAAGGAAAACCTGAGTTTCTGATTAAGTACACCTAAATTAGTGCTTTTAGAATTTTCAGAGCTTTCCAGTTGCCCTTGTGAATTTTTGTATTTTGAGTGGTGTTTGTAATTTTTATACTACATTATCTACTGATTTGTTTAGCAAGGATTTGCTGAGAGTCTAAAGTAATTCCATGCCAATTTCTAGGCAGTGGGTATTAAAGAATAACAAAACAGAATGTAAAGTTCCTACTATTGGAAATCAAATTCTATAAAGCGGGAGCCAGGGGGTGTTACTTTTTCATATAATGCATTAAAGGATACCTTTGAAGGTTGTACATGAATGAAAACATGAAGAAGGCAAGAGACTGCATCCTTCAAGAAGAGAACTTAGGGCTCATGGAATAGCAGGAAAGGCTACAGGATTTAGAAATGCCTCATTAGTTGAAAAAACATGGTTAGGGCAAAGTATATGTGGTGAGGAGTGAGATTAAGAAATGCCATGTAGGACTTTTAGGAAAGTCATATATATACAAGTTTTGAGTGGGTCCTTTAGTGTCATGAGTTAAGGAACACCAACAAAAAGTCCTTTAACTATGCACAGAGGAAAGCAAAGGTAGAGACATAAAGACCACTTATAGAGGTAACAGTGAGGGCTCATAGTGATTTTGGATCTAAATAGTATAGTAATAGATGTGAGAAGTGGTTTGGATTCAAGATATATTCAGAAATTAGAAAAACCTAGGTTTTCTGGGAGATTAGTGGTAAGACATAAGAGTAAAGTGAGGCCCCAAAATGCATGGCCTGTACATTGGCTTGAAATTGTCGTTTCCTAAGATAAGGCTTTGGTGGCAAGAACAAATAAATACTGGAAGTAAGGAAAATCAAGAATGTTGGATTTCTTTTCCATTCAGGATAGGTATGGCATCCAGTGGAGGTATAGATCAGATAGGTATCCAAATCTGGCAACGGGGAGATATCCAGGTTAGAAAGAGGCATTTGAGGTTGTAAACATGTAGAAAATATCTAAAGTTCATGGTTGTGTGAAGGAATAATGTGGATAGGGGACTTTAGGGATAATTATAAACTGAGGAGATGAAAAGGAGTAAAAAACTTAAACAAATAAAACTACTTGAAATTAGTAAGTGATTTCTAGAAGAAAATGGAACGAGGTGTTTTCCAAAGACACGATGGTTAATCCTTTCATATGTTACTGATGGATCTTGCATCAATCATTTAGCAAGGTGAAAAATGTTTGTAAGTGGTAGGATGGAAAGATTGGTGTGTATTCAAACTAAATATTAGCATCTGCTTTAGAAAAGTTTGTAGTAAGGTATCATAGAGAATTTGATGCCAGGGAGTAGTATTTTGTTATTGTATCTTGGGCAGATACAATAACTGCTGCCTCAACCTCCCGAGTGCTGGGATTATAGCCATGTGCCATCAAGCCCAGCTGAGAACAAAGAATTTGCTGAAGTCAATAATACAAGGAGTATAGGAGCAATGATCTTGAATAAAAGGGAGAATTCTGTACTGCTCACAAAAGTAATAGAAAGGTAGTGGTGAGCAGATTGGGTGGACTGCACCAAAGCTTTCCTGATTGCTGTTTGCTGTGTGCAGTAAGTATAGTATTTGAGGACAGAGGCACATTGGTGAATGAATAGTCGTCTGACACAGGGAAACTCAGAATAGTAAAGAAATAATGCTTCCTGTGATGTTGCTGGGCACTACTAGCTTGCTTGATAGCATGTTCTACCAAGTTACAGGCAGAGTAAATTTTAAGTTGATTTTTATTTAGGCATGGGATTGCGTTCGAAATACAGTGGGAGGGGTGATTTCAATGACTTGGTGACTGAATATAAACTGAATAAGGGGCTGAGGGCCAATATAATTGATTCAGTGAGTGGTTTTAGATATCCATAGGATCAAAAATCACTGATGCTTCTTCTTATATTGGTGCTGTACGTATGCATGAAGACATGGAGATCCTGCAGATAGGAAAGAAATGGAAAGTGGTTCATGGGGCTTTTCATTTCTGTGTCGAATTAAGTTAATTATTAAAAAATATATTAAAAAGTAGGGGAGGTTGGTAATTAAGTCCCATATTATATGTAGTTTTGATTGTACATTATATATTTGACCTGTGAAATAAATTTTTATTCTAATTTGCTTTGCATTTTGTATTTTAATTTTCACAATTTATACCATTGAGTAATGCTTTTTAAAATGTAAAGTCTCTTGACTTCTGTTTTATTATTGTGCTTTAAAGAATATTTTGTCATTTTAACTAAAATGTTTTGTTTTTTCCAACAGGCACTATTCCATGGAAAGTTTATTGACACTGGCTTCTCTTTACCATTCTACAAGCGTATGCTAAGTAAAAAACTTACTATTAAGGATTTGGAATCTATTGACACTGAATTTTATAACTCCCTTATCTGGATAAGGTTTGAAGATTTCTTTTTCATTGAGGTATTTACTTGAAGCTCATTTATATACTTTGTTTATATGCATACTCAAATGTTATTTTTATTTTTTATCCAGAGACAACAACATTGAAGAATGTGGCTTAGAAATGTATTTTTCTGTTGACATGGAGATTCTAGGAAAAGTTACTTCACATGATCTGAAATTGGGAGGTTCCAATATCCTGGTGACTGAAGAAAACAAGGATGAATATATTGGGTAGGTTTATAGAGCTGATTGGACTCAGTCTGTAGAATTTATGGAGTCTAAATGGAAATCTATATGTCTACCCTTAATTTTATTAGTTTTTACCCTTTGGGAAATTCTCTTTGTAAAATGACTTTGATGGATTTCTTCTATTTTATAGACGACTTTAAGGACCACTGATAGTAGTTCTGTAAATGTGAGTCCATATAGGCCTGAGTCATTTTCTTAGAAAATGCTTTATTACTGCTTTGATCTCACTATTTTCTATAGATCTATTTGCTTATATACTTTTCATGTAATTGTGGTAGATAATACGTGTCTGTCAAGAAATATATCATTTCTTAAGGATTTTCATTTTATGGGAGAGATATATGGTAGGGTTTGGATGGAAGAAAGGGATGGGAGAAATGTTACAATTAAACTATAATCTCAGATAAATAAAAGTAACTAAAAAAGAATGAATTTGTTTATGGAAAATCATGTTAACTCTAAAATCACAAAAATGCATGCATAGATACTTGTTGTGTGCATATATTTGGGGAGTATATTTTGAAAAAGAGAAAGAATTTAAGGCTTTCTTAGTGTTTTTGTCCCTTAGCTTCATATATAAATGACCTATTTTTCCAATACTGTCTTTATTTGCAGCTTAATGACAGAATGGCGTTTTTCTCGAGGAGTACAAGAACAGACCAAAGCTTTCCTTGATGGGTTTAATGAAGTTGTTCCCCTTCAGTGGCTACAATACTTTGATGAAAAAGAATTGGAGGTTGGGCTCTTTTGTTATTTGATAGCAAGAAATGCTGATGTGGGAATGGGTGGACTTTGTATCCCTGTGTGCCACCTCTCATACCCCCACAACTCAACTCACCTCACCTCTCCTCTCCAGGTTCAGTGTTGTTTGTTCCTTTGTTTAAGATAGGGTCTGCTTCTGCTCAGACTGGCCTGGCAATCCTGATCTTCCTGCTTCAACCTTCATAGTCTTCACGTGCCAGCAGTGCTCCACCATGTTTTATGATTTTATACTACGTCCACACATTTTAGTATCATATTGATTTTTCTTCAATGTGGTATATTTCAAATGTACACGTCTTGATTAATGGCATCCAAACAGACCTCGAAACAGATCATGGCATGCATTGTCAAATTATTTTCAGTGGAAAAAAGGGAAAGCCTTTTCAACAAATAATGTTGAAACAATTGGATATCCATTTGAAAGAAAGTTAACTTTGGCCCCTTTGCCCATAAACAAAGATTAATTTTAGATGAATATTAAGTATAAACATGAAAGCCTAAAATAAAACAAGAGAATAGTAACCTAAATGAAATTTCACTTTGGATAATGTTGGCAATTTCTCAGGTTATACTGTTAAATGTTTGTCTTCCTCATGCTCTAGCAAATCATCCATTAGGTGTTTACTATGGAAATGAAATACATGTTTATACAAATACTTGCATGTAAATATAAATATTCATGATATAGGTAGAAATTGCTTACAATTCTTTTTTTTTAATACTGTAAAGAAAACAGCCTGACTTCATTAACAGTAAAAATTCTGTTCTTTAAAAGATACCATTAAGGAAATACAAAGGCTAAGCTTGGTGGCAGATACATATAGTTACAGCACTGGGAGGATTGGCTAAGGATGCCATTAGTTTTAGGTCTATAGGCTAGACAGGTATAGGTGGTGAGTTCCAGAGCCTCCCTCCCCCCTCCCACCTCAGGACTACATAGGGAGACCCTGCCTCAGAAAGGAGGGAAAGGAGAACACCAATGCTGGCAGAAACTACCATGACCAACTATTCTACCTAGAATATATTTCAGAAACTTCTAGAAATAATAAAAAGACAAACAACCCCCCCCCCATTCCTCCTAGTCTTTATTGTGGCTGATGCCATGCTTCTTCCCCAGGTTATGCTGTGTGGCATGCAAGAGGTTGACTTGGCAGACTGGCAGAGAAATACTGTTTACCGACATTATACAAGAAACAGCAAGCAAATTATTTGGTTTTGGCAGGTATTTGCTTTATCTTTTTGAGATAAATCATTTGAAGAAAATGTTTTCTCATAAAAAGTAGTCTCAAAGTAATTTATTATTTTTAAAACTGCTTTTGGATCTATGTTTTAGCCTTCCAATTATTTCACTATTTTCTAGATGGAGTTATGAGTAGTCTTTAGTGGTTTCACAAGTATTCTACAAATTTTGCATGTCTCCAGAAGAAGTGAGGGAGAGTGGGGTTTTGTTGGGCTGATTTTAGATTTGCTGTGGCTGTATATTGGGATAGAATCTGCCTGAATAGTTCAGGCTGGTCTTGAATTTGCTTTCATCTTGCATCAGCTTATCCAATGCTAGGATTACAGGCATCTTCCACCACTTCCAGCCAAGTGTATGTTTTTAATAAGGTCAATGTGGTCAATGTGAGTATTTAGTTCTTCTAAGTAATTGTGATAATTCAGACAGTAATACGCTAGAATAACTATTTTTTGTTACTGTGTTTTGGCTTTAACTGTGATCAGGTAGGTCTCAGAACATCCAAGGACATCACACTAATATTTAAGCACTTTTTTTTTTTTTTTTTTTTTCAAGACAGCATTTCTCTGTGTTGCTCTGGCTGTCCTGGAACTCACTCTGTAGACCAGGCTGGCCTCAAACTCACATAGATCCACCTACCTCTGCCTTTTGAGTTCTGGGATTAAAGGTGTATGTCAACACAGCCCAGCTATTTAAGTACATTTTAAGAGACATTTTGTTTTGCTTTGTTTTCTGTGTAGAAGATTTTAAATCTCTAATCCTGGGATATTCATTCCATAAGTATTTTACTAACTACAACTCATCTGAGTAACTTAATGGTTAGACTTCTGATAATTTTCACACTCTGGTGAAAAGCTGGGTTTTATATTATCATGGAGAGATTCTCCAAAAGGTATATCTTTTTATAAGAATGATTCCCATTAGTTCATTGCATAATATTTTAATGTGTGGACCCTCTGGGAACCTGACTTAAATATTCATCATATACAAAATGGCATACACCAAAGTGCTTAATGCAGTAATTTTTTTATGCTAACAGAACTCAAATGTCTACTAGGAGAGGATTGAGTGAGCTATAACACTTACTTTTTGTATGTATATTCTACAGCATATGAATATACCATCTGTGAGAGGTAGGAAGGGAGGGGAAGAGAATAGGAAGAGAGCTCAGTAGTTGGAGGCCACACTGAGAAATCTTAAAAAACTAGTGTCTCTTGCTCCTGTTTACACAGGAGGAGTCTGCTTTCAAGCTGGACTACAGAACTACATATATATACTAGGCAGTATGCACAGCTGTTCCCTTTTGCACCTTTTGCTATCTCTTTGCTCTTTAAAGACCTTCCATTTGGACATATGGATCTAGGAGCTAGATAAAATGGTGAGGTTTATGTCAGAGCTGGTAATAAAATGTGTTTCCCACATCTTGATGGTGTTGTGGCATTTGAATCCATTAGTTGAAACCCAATACTTAGACTCAATTCAGGTTTGGAGATTATTCTTATTGCTAGCAGAAGGACAAATAGCCTTAGAGCTAAACAGCATGCCATGCAGATGAGAGGTTAAGATGGGATTTTAAGGCAAACATCAGAAAGGTGTGTATTACAACTATCTATGGAATCCATAGCTGCACAGGAAAATTGTTTTACTTCCTCAGTTGTTGCTTACATTCCCTACTATAAAAAAGACCATTTCATCCCTTTCCCATAGCAATAGGCAGGTTTTACAGAAGCAAAGGCAGCTGTTAAGACCTCACAGCCCATTATCCTATTCTTTTTTTTTTTTTTTTAAACTGGGATACTTTTTTTCAAAGTTGACAGCACAGCTAAAGTTTCCAAAAATTCAAATTATATATATATGTACATATTTATATTTATATTTATATAAAAAGACCAATAATGGCAGTATGTTATGCATCAATAGCAGCAACAGCTTTTCCAGGTTCTGCAGTCATTTGAACAAAATTGTAGATTCATTCTTATCTCACCTGCAGGCTACTAGGACCTCTCAGGTATCCCAGAACAAAAGGTCAACAATTCTAAGGGATGCCTGGCTCCATATTAAATTTCTTTAGTCATCACCAGGGATTTATGTAAATTATTACTCAGGTCTAAGCACTCTAATGACTGGGATAGAACAGTTCATTTCTGGACAGGAGAAAACACAGTGCCATCAGATTAGAGCTGCTTATCACATCCCCACAATGGACTGTGCCTCAGCACAATTCTATGCAAAGTTTTCTACCTGGATTAGCTAAATGTCCTGTGTTTAACTAAGCTGTGACATTAGTCACATTCTCATTGCTATGACAAAATTCTTGACAAGAACTACTTAAGTGAAGAAAATGTTATTTTGGCTTACTGTTTTAAGAGTACCAGCCATCACAGGAAAGCATGATGATAGAAGCAGCTATAGCAGTGACCTTGGGAGTTTGCTCATAGCTATACAGATCAGGAAGTAGAGATGATCTATTCCCATTTCCTTTTATTCAGCCTGCAATTTAGCCCATGGCATTATGGTGCCTCCCCCATTCAGGATAGAGTCTTCTTCCTTGAGTTAATCCTCTCTGAAACACCTTAAAGACATACTCAAAGCCTGTGTCTCACTAAGGCTTTAGGCTTTTAATTAATCCAGTCAAGTCTACAATGAAATTTAGCCACCACGTGTATATTCTGTATTTGAAAGAAGCATTTTTGTTCTCAAACTGCCCTCTTAAGTTGCTAGCTTTTTGTTCTATTTAAACCAACCCATTGATTATTTTGCCATATTTTGCCATTCACATTCCTCTTTCAAAAGAACTCGTCAGCAAACTTGTTAATTTTGGAGACAACTTTAGTTTTTCAGGTACTAGTGAAGGGCATAGAAAGTTTGGAAAATGCTTAATAGCAGAAAATACCACAGAGAAAAGCAATGGGGAAGCGTTCTTTTGTTTTTGTAGTTTAAAAGGGAGTAGTTGACACAGCTTAGTAGTGGTTTATACTCAATGGGACAGGAGTTCAAGTGGTCTACTTTTTAGCAGTTTGAAGAGACAAATTACTTAAACTCTATAGGCTTTCCTCTTTTTTTTTTTTTTTTTTTTGCATGTATGGTAAGATTGCTAGTGATTGCAGCTGCCTCATAGAATCTTGTGACACCTAAGTAAGTGAGAAACACATGGCATAGTGCTTAACCCCCAGCCCTCAGTAAGAGACAAGTACCTCTTAGAGACTTTACTGCAGGCAAGTAAAGTCTTAAGGTTTCTAAGCTTCTTGTTTGTTTCTGTTTGTATGACAGGGGCTGCATGTATTGTAATTGTTCTGGTTAACTGAAATGAGTGCACAGTGCACATAAGTGATACTACATACACTTTTTTACTATTCATTATTGACAGGATGTTGGCCCTCATTTTATATTAAAGTACATTTGATTTTGTCATACAGTTTGTGAAAGAGACTGATAATGAAGTAAGAATGCGACTCTTGCAGTTTGTCACTGGAACCTGCCGATTACCTCTAGGAGGATTTGCTGAGCTCATGGGTAAATGCAGATTCACTGCAGTTTCTCTGAACTTAGTTTTGTGATGGTGGCTGTACTTACAGTAGACTTAAATATAATGACTATTATTTCTGGTTTATATGTAAGGTTTCTACAATAGAAAAATTAGTCATTGATACAGAAGACATTTGTGTCTTGGCCACTATTCTGTCCTGAAGATACATCTTGTGACCATGGCAATTCTTAAAAGGAAAGCATTTAATTGGGTTTGCTTACAGTTTCAGAGGTTTAGTCCATTGTCCTAGCAGGGAGCATGGCAACATGTAGGCATATGATGCTGGAGCAGTAACTGAGATTTCTACATTTGGATCCACAGGAATCCTGGCAGGAAGAGAAAGACTCTGGGCCTACTATGTGCTTTTGAAACCTTAAAGCTCACGCCCAGTGACACAGTTCCTCCAAAAAGGCCATACCTCCTAATCCTTGTCAATAGTGACACCCCCTGGTGACCAAGCATTTGAATCTGTGAGCCTGTGGGGGCCATTCTCATTCAAACCACCACAATTTGTGAGATAAAATGAAAGCATAATCAAAAAGGAGATAGCTACTGCTTTACTCCATAGTGTAAATGCTAGGGAAGCAAGATTGAGTAAAAATAGTTACCTTTCTTTCCACAGATGTAATTCTTACCTCAGTATCTCTGTAGCACCAAAAAGCTTCTCAGTACAGAAGTAGGCTATATTATGAAATCTTCAGTTTCCTCTGTATCATCCATATGACATGCTTCTGTTCGTTTTAAAGGACCAGCCAGATAAACATTATCTTCTTTTAATGTTCCTGATTTAGGAAGTAATGGGCCTCAAAAGTTTTGTATTGAAAAAGTTGGCAAAGACACCTGGTTACCAAGAAGCCATACATGGTAAGTTCAAGAATCCTAAACAGGAGATGAGGGCCAGAGAGGTTTTGTTTGTTTGTTTGTTTGTTTGTTTGCAGGTAAGAGCCATTATAGT